>NC_141553.1:35515000-35797500 GCF_021556685.1 Rattus norvegicus
CGTAAAAGAACACACATGGTATATTAGTAGAAAACTATTGGTAAGTAGAAAACAGCTTGGAACATCCACACTGCATCTCACATATCATATGAAGCTCAAGTCCTACAGAGAGGGGATAACAAAATGATTATAGGAGGTAGAGGGACAAAGGTATCTGGGAGTAAGATAGGAGGGGAAGGAAAATGAGGGCTGGATCAAGTGTGGGAGGAGATGGAGGTGAAGTACAGACGGTTAGGAAACTGAATGGTGTACAGCAGTGGGAGATGGCAATTGGGGTAGCTACTAGAAAGTCCTAGATGCCAGGAAAGCAAGAGGCTCCCTGGACCCAACAGGGATGACATTAGCTAAAATACCCAACAAAGAAGAGAGAGAACCTGTAGAGACCATATTGAGAGATTAGGTACAGCCTCAGTTGAAGGATGGGGCCAGCTACCCATTTAAAACATAATACCCCAGAATTGTTCCTGTCTAAAGGAAATACAGAGACCAAGAGTGGAGCAGAGACTGCAGGAAAGGCAATCCAGAGACTGCACCACCTAGGGATCCATCCCATCTGCAGCACCAAACCCAGATACTACTGTGCATACCAAGAAGTGCATGCTGACAGGAGCCTGTTATGGCTGTCCCTTAAAAGGCTCTGCCAGAGTCTGACCAATATAGATGCTGAAACTTGAAGCCAACCATGAGACTGAGCACGGGGACCCCCAAAAGAAGAATTAGGCGACGGACTGAAGGATCTGAAGGGATGTGCAACCCCATAGGAAGAACAATAATATCAACCTACCAGACCTCTGCACTGCCACCTACAGCTCCCTGAGATAAACCAACAACCAAGGAGTCCACATGGAGGGACCCATGGTTCCAGATGCATATGTAGCAGAAGATTGCCTTATCTGGCATCAATGAGAGCAAAGACCCTTGGTCCTGTGGAAGGTAGTTGTCCCAGCCTAGGGGAAAACTAGGGTGGTAAGGTAGGAGTGTGTGGGTAAGTACCTTCATAGAAGTAGAGGTAAGGGGGATGGGATAGAGGATTTGTGGAGGGAAAACCACGAAGGGGAATAACATTTGAAGTATACATGAATAAAGTAACCAATAAAAAATAACGAAAAGAAAGTTAGTGAAGGTCTAAAATTGTAGTGAGTGACCCTGTCATTAAGAGTGGGGCAAACAGGGGCTGGGGATTTAGCTCAGTGGTAGAGCGCTTACCTAGGAAGCGCAAGGCCCTGGGTTCGGTCCCCAGCTCCGAAAAAAAAAAAAGAACCAAAAAAAAAAAAAAAAAAAGAGTGGGGCAAACAGAAAACAAGCAGATTTAAAATGAGTAGAAATTAAGGGACCATTCTCACAAGGACAGGGCCAACATCACATGCAAGATTGTATATGGAATCAGTGTTACAATTAGACTCTTATGATGAGGAAGCTGGTAGTTGTATGACCATCAGGGTAAGGGGTAAACTGGAGAAGAAATACTACCACAAGTCTGAAAGCATTCTGCAGATAGAATTCCTTATTGATCAGGTGTTCCATTTTTCCTTTAAAGGACTTTCAATTGAAGACAAGGCTTTCAAACAGGGAAAACAATCTTCCCCATGCAGAGTCGTTTCATTAACATATCAACCACATTGTAGCATACCTTTACAATAGCACATGGACAGGTGACCAAAGATCAGGATAGCATGGCCTAGCCAAGTTTCAATAGCAGACTCAATATCACCAGCTTCCTTCCCTGTGACAAGGGATTCTCTTTTACTTTCTTCCTCTGCTTAAGAGGTCTAATGCAGTGCTTTTTACAATATGAATATGGGTTTGAATAGCAAAACACAGCAATGTTGATACCTAAAAACTGTCCACGTGTGTGTGTGAGTGTGTGTGTGTGTGTAGGTGTGTGTGTGTGTGTGTGTGTGTGTGAGAGAGAGAGAGAGAGAGAGAGAGAGAGAGAGAGAGAGAGAGAGAGAGAAACCCTGTAATTAAATTTGATGAAGGTCTCTGTTTCCTGATTGGCAGTCTTTGAATTTCATTTTATTATAATTCAATCTTCTCTTGGCTTCACCTTTCTTAGTATTCTTGCCTGTTTTATCTCATAATGAGAGCTGGTTTGCTCCACCTGTTGAACTGCAGGGCAGCTTTTACATGTGACTCTTTTTTCAGTATGGTTTTCTGTAGTGATTAGCATAAAATTAAATGACAAGTTAGCTGACTGGGAAAATGTTGAAGAGCATCATTTACACTTCAAATGTAATAACTTAAAGGTGTAACCTTTCAAGTAAAAGTTCATCTCCAAGGTTGAAAATAATCTGAGACTATTATGGTCATTTTCACTAAGGGAATTAGCTCTTTGCTGATTCGGAAGTTCCTCTTTTAACTAGCCACGAGCTTCCTTATATTTCCCTATATATATAAAAATGAAACATAGAAAGACAGAAGTGTTGCATTAATAGCTAGCTGCTATAATGTTCCCCTTCCTCCTTCCCTTGGACTAGTTTTAAGTCCTGAGAGCTATTTTTTTAAATAAAAAACATGTTTAATGTTATAGCAGGATCATATTGTTAAAGTAACTAACTGGACTCTGGCATAATTAAATAAGTCACCCTGCAAGAAGAAAGACACTTTTTTTTGGAAAGAGACTCAGTTTACTCTGGCATAGTTAAATAAAATAAGTCACCCTGCAAAAAGAAAGACTCCTTCCTTTCTGGGAAGAAACTCAGTTTTATTCTCAAACTTTTCATGTATAGAGTTCAAGCACATTGTGTTTTCTAAGGTTTACTCAGGTTAATTCTAAAATATTAAGCCAATGAATTTTATATACCATTCTACAAAGGACTGTAGGCTCTGTCCCGAGTGAGTTTGTTTGATGTGAAAGGGGAAATTGATCATGAATAAGTCTTACTTCTTATTCACAAACTCTTCGTTAAATATGATTACCTGTGTCTAGAGACACAAAAATATTTGAAAGGACCTGATATTGAACTTCTTTGTATTTTGATGAAACAGAGATAGAGTAAGAAATCTGTCACTAAGGATTTATAAATACAATATAAGGCTACCTGTGAGACGTACTTATAGTTATATGTGGTTTATAGAGACCACATTTAAAATTCATTTAGTGTCTGTCAAGAATAATATTGTTAGCGATTTAAGTAGATCAAAGGTTCACATGAGGCTGGATTTTTTTCTCTCTAAGTCAATGATGAGATTCTTATTAAAAGTTTTATGTGCAAAAAAAAATCAACCAACCAGTCAAACAAACAAACAAACAAACAAACAAACCAAAAACACTGAGAAGTAAAATTCTTTTTTGTTTTTGTATATGGAACCCTCAGAAAATTATGTGATCAAAACAGAAGTAAAAGTAGAATAATAACATGAAATTTTTTAAAATTTGTGTATAGATATCTTTTACTCTTATTCTTAAACTATTTTCTTTTTAGTTAAATTATATTATTAAGAATTGAAGCTTAAATAATTTGTGATACAATTTTATCAATAAATACCTGAAGATATTTACCTGGACATTATGCTTTCATTGTGAGATTTACAAATTATTACTTAGACTATACCAAGAATTTATCCAGTGTCAAAGGATGAGCCTGGAAAATTATATGAACAGAATAGTTTATAATTAGGTGTGTGTGTGTGTGTGTGTGTGTGTGTGTGTGTGTACATGTACATATACAGTAATAATTAGTGAAGAAGAGGTCATAAATATTAAAGAGAGTAGGAGGATTTTATAGGAGGGTTTGGAGGAAGGAAAAGGAAGGGGAAAGTGATTATATTCTCAAAAAGAGTTATTTTTATGTATCTAAAATAAAATAGTGTTGGTTTAACAGCACTGTAGTGTCTGTTTCAATTCTTCTTAATTTTTTAGTGTGTTGGTTTGGTCACTGTTGTTTTGCTATGGAGACATACCATGATCAAGGCAACACATAAAAAAAGGCATTCAACTGGGGACTTGCTTGCAGTGTCACAGGTTTTGTTCATTTTCTCATGGTAGACAATGTGATGGAGAAGTAGTTGAGAGCTACATCCTGATCCATAAGTAGAGAAAGAGAATTGGGCATGAGAATTGGGGAAAGGGAGACACGTGGATAGGACTTTTGAAACCCTCAAGCCCATCTCCAGTGACATACTTCCTTTGATCAGGCCACAGAAAGTCCAACAAGGACTCCCATACTACTCATTTTCAAGTGCTGCCACTCCCACATGATTAAACATTCAGATAGGTCATCCTTATTTAAACCACTATGTGTATATTTACCTTTGTATATATGAATTCTGAGTGATCTTCTTGTCTCTGAGCCTGTATTATTACAAGTGTCTTAAGGACTAGGCCATTCAACATCTTTTCTTTTTCCGGATCATAAATGTTGGTTCCTTTCCTGTTACTGAAAACACTGAAGGGCTGTAACTCCTCTTTTACTCTTAAATTTCCTTAATAATTCTTCCCAGTACCTAATGACCTTTATAGAGAGGAGAAATTTTTAATCTCTTTTTGGCTGAATCCTTACATTGGGACCTAAACTTAGTTTATTGTTCAAGTTTGTATAAACAACCTTTGTATTCATGAGACTATTTCTTTCTTTTGGATTATTGATACAGGCTTATAGGTAAGTAAAGCCTGACCTGGAAGTCACATGTACTCAATAATGACCTTGAGCCCTTGATTATCTGCCTTTTCCTCTTAAGTTGAGTGTTAATTAATATAGTCAATATTTTGTTGTCCAACTTGGAGGTAACTATAATTTTGTTAACTGTTTTTCATATATATATATATATATATATGTGTGTGTGTGTGTGTTTATGTCTATGTGTCGATGTGTGTATGTGCTTGTGTGTGTTTGTGCTTGTGTGTCTGTATATGTGCTTGTGTGTGTCTGTGTATGTGTGAGTTTGTCTTTGTGTCTGTGTGAGTATAACTCTGTGTGTGTGTGTATGTGTGTGCGTGCGTGTGTGTGTGTGTGTGTGTGTGTGTGTATGGGTGTACACATGCATACATGCTATTTTATTCAGAACTCAGAGCTATGGCAATGTTGGTCTTCTTAGGTGAGCATCCAGTTCCCTTTTCTTTACTATGATCAAAGTAACACAATCCTTTCATTTTCAATATGTAATTCCTGCTGTGAAGTAATGTTAAAATCTCTGAAAATACCCAAGCTCATTAGATAGTGAAAAATAACATCTATTGAACAACATGCACTTCCAAAGTTCCTTTAAGGTGTTGGCCAAAATCAAAAGCCATTTTTTCCTCCAAATTTTCCATGTTTTACTATGAATAAGAAAGAATATCTCATTTATAAGATGTATTCTGAAAAATACAAACTTTGACAGATATGTTGGTTTATCTTTGAAGTCAAAGGAATAGGAAAAATAATGAGTAATAAAACAAAGATGAGATTCTTTAAAGAACACGTGGTAAATACAACATAATTCTACAGAGACTGAGGAGATCAGAAACAGAGGACAAAAGAAATTCTGTCACAGATACCTGATAGTAGTATGACTTCAGGAAAGCTATAGAAATTGAGTTTCCAAAGGAAGAGTCATGAAAGTAGAAGGCTGGTAGCTGAAATCACCTCAAACTCTTGAAATTGTCAAAATGTAGTCAAGACTATTAATATGAACAAAGCTCTCACTTCAAAGGAAATAAATAGTTCATTCTCAACCACATACCACTAACCATTCCTTAGAAACATGTTTTATGCTACACCAAGTTACATGGCCCAATATAGAAGTGCATTCACAATATGTTTATAGCTATAGAATCAAAAGCTATTCATAAATCAAAGCATTTATTGAATATTGGTAGAGACCATGAAGAATGGGTTCAACAAAACAAAACAAACAAACAAAAAAAAAATCTTTCCTAGTTGTCTCAGATGCCACCTAATAATCTGAGCTTTAGAGTTGGTGGAAGCTAGTGGAATTCTAAGAGTACATTCTGAAGAGTTTTCCTTGTAGCCAAAAAGATAATTGATCAGAATCCTATGTGTGCAATAAATGGGTCTTAATGTGACAAGTGTATTAAATTACAACCCAAAGAGGAGCAGTTGAGGTACCTATTTAACATGTCAAAGCAGACATAGCCTCCGTGTTCTCCAAGCATCCCTTGCCCCTGCCTGTTATAGAGTGTGGCTGGCATACTAAGCCCTCTACCCTGAACTCTCTAGTCCAAAAACTGGAGTACCTTTCCCCAGAGGTTCTTCCCTATATAATCTAGACATTTTGGCTACCTACCCCTCCTTTTGTACCTTTGGCCTCCTGCCTTAAGAATAATGTTCCCCTCTTTCCCTTCCTCTCCATGTGGTTCAGGATCATGACCTCTCTGTATTATCCCAGATGTGTCTGTCTCTCTGGTCATGTTCTCCCACAAATGTATAACACACTTTCTCCTCCACCATGCCTAGGAGAACTCATGCCCTTTACTTTCATCTTTATTTCTTTTAATTCTCTTTTTCTTTCTAATTCAAAAGAGACAGCTCAGTTTGACTTAGTTCTGGACCTTCTCATTCTCCAGAATCTGGAAACTGTAGTGAGTTAATAAACTTCATGGATTCTTTAACACAGTGTCTTTGTTTGTTTGTTTGTTTGTCTCCCTGGGAACCTAGATTTACAGTAGAGTTCTACCTACTGAACAAACATCATGTTTCTAGTGGGGCAGTCAAATATTGTTTTATATTTCATGGAAGCTTCATTTCTAGAATCTGATTAAGATGAAGTTGAAAAAGTAAATTGTCTTTAGAACAGAGATTTTTATCTTTCCTTACCGTTGAATATATTTTATTGTGCAAATTACTTGTCTTTTTTCCACAAAGCAGATCACTATCCTGAAACATAGAAGTTTTCTTTTCTAGATAAATTAATTGAGCTAATCAAGCTGTTACTACAAGTCTGAGAAAGCTCAACCTCAGTTTAAATCATTGAGGATAAGAGTGTGGAATGGGTAATCTCAGGAAAATATGAGCCGAGGAACGAGCAGAGATCTTAGCATAGTTCAGTGTGTATATGAATTATGTTAAACTGGAGATATAGAATCTGAGGAGAAGCCAACTGAGAACTATGGATGTCAGGCTTTCCAGATGGGAGAGGTGAAATGGAGAGAGAGAGAGAACTGTAACGAGGGGAAGCTCCTTTGCTGAACATTGCACAAGGCAAATGGATTATGTTAAAAATATTTATAGATGAACACAGGATGAAGTTCCAAGGAGTACACTCTGCATAAGATTTCTAAAGAGTCACACACATTGTTTTAGTCCAGGGAAACAGATCACTATGGTGAAGCTATCCCGAAACATTTGAGAGAAATATGCTGAATTAGCCGGTGAGCAGTCATATCATCTTCACCAGGCCTGGTGACAAAGCTGCGGCATTACCCTTCCTTATTCTTTGATGATAAATTCAAGCCCTTCAGTGATTATGGTTCTCTGTGGGAAAGAAGGCCTCCCACTTTCTTGTTAATACCTACTTTATTAAATCTAGGAAAAGGCAAGGAAACTTCAATGTGTAGAAAAATGTGTTTGGTTTGGGAAAACAGAAATGGAGTTTTGTGCAACTGGAGTCCAGCCTCTTGAAGCAGCTTATGGGGACAGCAGGAATCCCACCATGAGGAATAACTAAATTTTCCCAAAGCCACCAGTCATGCCAGACCTCACCTATAATTTGCCTAGTGAACTTCAGTTCATTTAGAGTTCTTTGACACTAAACCTTAGTGTTGAAGAGCCCTTCACTTTGGACCATACTGATTTAGTTTACCTTGTCTTTGTTTTATTCATTTATTTTAAATACATCTTAAATTCTTCATCATAGTGGTGACAGAGTGGGGTTTTTTTTAATCTCTTACTTGAAAGACAGAAAATATCATCCTGAGTGAGGCAACCCAGTTACAAAAGAACACACATGGTGTGTACTCACTAGAAGTGGCTATTAAGAAAAAAACTCAGAATACTCGTGATCCAATTCACAGACCATGTGAAGCTCAAGAAGAAGGAAGAGCAAAGTGTGGATGTTTCAGTGCTACTTAGAAGGGGAAACAAAATAAATATAGGAGGTAGAGGGAGGGTGAGGGCTAGGAGCGAGAAAGGAGGGGGAAGGTATGAGGGAGGACAGTATCAGGTGTGGGGGAAGCTAAGGAGAAGTAGAAAGGATCAGGAAATTGCATGGCAGTGTGTTGCAGTGAAGAGTAGAGAACTGGCGGTAGACACTAGAAAGTCCCAGATGCCAGGAAATCAAGAGGCTCCCAGAATCCAACAGGGATGACATTAGCAGAAATACCCAACAAAGAGGAACGAGAAGATGTAAAGACCATGTCCAGAGGCTAGACATGGTCCCTGGTTGAGGGATGGGGCCACCCACCCATCTCAAAAATACTAACACAGAATTGTTCACCTCTAAAAGAAATGCAGGGACAAAGAGTGGAACAGAGATGGAAGGAAAGGCAATCCAGACACTGTTCCACCTAGGGATCCTTCCCGTCTGCAGACACCGAGCCCAGACACTACTGCTGATGCCAAGAAGTGCTTGCTAACAGGAACCTGGTATGGCTATCCCCTGAGAGGCTCTGTGAGAGCCTGACCAATACAGATGCTGAAGCTTGAAGCTAACCATCAGACTGAGCACAGGGACCCCAACAGAGAAGTTAGGGGAAGGACTGAAGGAGCTAAAGGGGTTTGCAGCCCCACAGGAAGAACAAAAATATCAACCAACCAGACCTCCCCACAGTTCCCAGGAACTAAACCAAGAACCAAGGAATCCACATGAAGGGACCCATGGCTCCAGGTGCTTATGTAGAAAAGGAATACCTTATCTGGTATCAGTGGCAATGGAAGCCCTTGGTCTTGTGGTGACTTGATGCCCCAGAATAGGAGAATGCTAGAGTGGTGAGGCAGGTGTGGGTAGGTGGGTGGTGGAGCTCTCTCACAGGAGCAGAAGGAAGGGAGATGGGATAGGGCAGTTTTGATGGGAAACTGGGTATGGAGATAACATTTAAAATGTAAATAAAGAAAATAACCAATTAAAAAAAGAAGACAGTGGCAGCTATAAGGTCACTGTCTTCTCACAGATCTGGTCTTACATGCTCTCCTCACTTGTAGTAACAATGTCTACTTCAGGGACTCAAGTAAAATGTCAGATTTATTACCTGTTCCCCAGAGGAGTCCATTTCAAAGTGAAAGTGAACTTACAAGCTCAAGATGTCCATGCCGTCCACAATCTCTGTCTTCCACAGACAACAGCATCAGAACAGTGTCTCCTTTCAACAAAGCATTAGAAAATTGTGGCATTTGCATTAGAATATCAGATTCCCTGAAATATCTCTTCATCAGACAGACTTGTTTTCTCTCTCATTTGCCCATCTCTGTAATTGCTGTGTCTGGGTTTTCCTCCCCTGTTAGAAGATCCATGGCATGAAAAGAAGAGTTAAGCTGACATTTACTCCCACAATACTTCTTCAGAGACTAATGACTAACAGAACGGAAGGAATCTTGTACTTCGCTCTGAATGTCTCAAGGATAAATTCCAGTGTAATTTTTCATTAGTTTTAGCAGAGCAATTATGATGATTACAACTACAGCCCAGATCAAGGGTTCCTTCTAGCACTGCTCCTCCTGACAAAATTGGCCTAAAGTGCACTCCAGAGGTATCATTGCATGTGTATAGAGGAAGAAACATAAGCAATGACCTTTCATTCTGTCAGATAGTGTCCTGGTTCTCAACCTGTTTCTGTGCCGTTTTTTGACATTGCATCTCAAAGCAAAATATCATTAAGGGCTTTTCCCGCTCACCACCAAATCTTTTAGAAGTACAAATAGCCTAAAAGCAGGAAAAGTCTCTTAGCTCATTGTTCTGTGTTCTGCTTTATTGAACCAGCACCTTTTTTCCCCCCACATTTCACTGGGAATGTTCCATCCTCTCTTTTGAAAGCAAATTAAATTAACTCACGATCTCTGTGGATATAGATACAATATGATGATCAGGTGGCTGATTCTTTTGTTATTGGAGAGAAAACACATTCTCTCTCTCCCTCTCCCTCTCCCTCTCCTTCTCCCTCTCCTCCCACCTTTCTCTCTCTCTCTCTCTCTCTCTCTCTCTCTCTCTCTCTCTGTATACACTTGCAAGTGTATATGATTTTAACATTAAAATGAGAGTTATCAGAACATCTATAGGCAAAGTAGTTAGACTATTATGACCTGGAAGATAAAGGCTGCAGTGGGCTTCCCAGCAGGTCGTCTAAGTAAAATGAACTTACTAGTTCACCAGATGCTGGGAGTCTTACAGGACCTGAAACAAATGTCATTCCCATGTGACACATGTCTCTCACTTCCTTGTGACTCAAAAACTTTCAGGGTTTTTGTTAAAAATGAATGGGAAAGAAGCACGGGCAACAAGAGGATCTGCTTTTGTGTTAAAGCATACTATTACCACCCAAGTCCTAGAAACACTGACAGGTTCAGAAATCAGCATCAAAGGCCATAAAGAGAAGGACACCCCAGACAGTGACCTTCGTAAATCCAATTGCTAAGGCTTGCATGACTCTAACACATCCCAAATGCGATCTGTTTAGTCTCCTGCAATTTAGGGAAAATTAAACAGGACAATTCACTGCTGTGAGTGACAAAACATAAAGCCTACATCCAAAGGAATAATGTTTGGTTGCTGGTATTAGCTTTGTGGTGTGGAAGAGCAAATACAGGGCTTTCCTTACTCTTGGAACGTTAGACTGGCAGGCTTCTCTTTAGAACTAGATCACCAGTAACTATCAAAACCTTTGCCCCGAGTTTCAGAATGTTTGTTCCCTAGAGCTGCCTTGGTAAGTGAGAAAATCAAATGTGTTTGAACAACAAAACCCACTTTCTAGCAATTTGAAAGGTAGAAGGTTGAAACCACCACTACTACATCCTTTCTGAGGACTCATGAGATGGATGATCCCTAACCTCTTTATCTTAGCTGGTAGCTATCAGCAAACCTTGGCATTTCCTGATGTGCAGATGAACAATATTGCTCCTGCTTCCATAGTCACACATATTCTCCTGTTTTTGCAAGCTCTCTCTCTCTCTCTCTCTCTCTCTCTCTCTCTCTCTCTCTCTCTCTCTCTCTCTGTGTGTGTGTGTGTGTGTGTGTGTATCTGTGTGTATGTGTCTGTCTCTTTCTGTCTCTCCGTCTCTTTCTGTCTCTCTATTTCTCTATTTCTCTCTCTCTGTGTCTCTGTGTGTGTATCTGTGTGTGTGTGTGTCTGTCTCTTTGTCTCTGTCTCTCTGTCTCTTTCTGTCTCTCTATTTCTCTCTCTCTGTCTCTCTCTTTGTGTGTATGTGTGTGTGTGTGTGTGTGTGCTCACAGTATGTATATGTGTGCCTGCCTGTCTTTGTGTGTATCTGCATATTCCTGTGTCTTGTCTGTCCTCAGTTCTCCCTTGTTTAATAAACGCTGCCCTTTCTGGATTCCTGCCTACCCTGAACCAGTATGATTCCCTTTTAACTGATTAGATATATACAGAAACCCTGCTTCTAAATTCCTTCTCATGTACAGATTCTAGTGGGCATACGTTTGGCAGGGTATTCTTCAGCCGTGTGTACAGGTAGGATTAAAGGAAGCAGAAAAGCTACAATTATTTCTGGCTCAAATGAATAATCGGTAAAAATGTCCTCTCTTTAAGGAATCAAGGGCATACGATGATCACAATGAGGCATCAGTGAGACATGAGGGGTTTTATGATCTGTAAAAGGCCTGCATTGCTTGGAGCAATGCAATATTATCTAGTGCTTTCTAAAGTGGAAACAAAAACAGATTCGAGGACGGGTATTTACAGTTAGCAAGACAGCTGGGAGCAGACTATATTCTGCTGGATAGGGGTTTCCGTAAGAGAAGATGTCAGAAATACTTGTGAGAAAGTAAATACCCAATATCTGGCCAGAACTATTTAAGAACAAGATACCCATGGTTGACTTAGGCTGTAAAGCAAGCAGAGCAACCTGATTCTTTGACAATAAAGAAAATGACAGAGATCACTGCAGACATAAATTTTTCACAGGCGGAAGCTAGATAAATTGGAAGAATTATGTCTCTATGAAGTGGGAATCAAGGTTGAATTCTTAATAAGTGCTAAGTCTGATATGTAACTAGGCTGATGTGAATATACAAAGCAGACATAGCTCCTGTCACTTAAGTTTACAACGTAGCAGGAGCTTTAGTTATAATACAGGTAATACAGAAGGTGGTATATTGCAAAAATACATAAGAAAGATAAAATACAGCTTTACATAGTCAATGCAGTAGATTTAAACTCAGACCTAGAGAAAGAACAGGAATAACTGTCACCCCAAGGCACAGAGAAGAGTATTATAAACCTTGTAGGTCACATGCTTAAATGCAGGAAAAAAAAGAAAAAGAAAAGAAAAAGAACTACACATTGATTTCATGATGCTTAGGGAAAAAAAAGAATCAGTGTGACTGGATAGCTCACTCTAAAGGATATGCTGAGAAGTGAGGATAAAATGAATTGGAATGGATGGGCCCGACTGCCTCACCGAGTATTCTAAGTTTAGCCTTTGTTCAGAGAAGAGATAATGATGAATCACTAAGATGTGAGTGGGAGACGATCACAGTGGGATTAGTGTATCTGAAGGAGGATCATTCTGCTGGAGGAAAAAAGTATTCGAGTTAATTCCAAATGAAGGGAGAGGGAAAAAATATCTGTAGTACAACATAATAATCCAGGTGGAAAATAGTGATTGATGCAGCTAGAATTTTAGAAGTAAAGATAAGAATTAATAAGTGCATCTTTAGGGAGGTGCTTGGGATTTAATGAAGAATGGGTCAATAATGGAGTAAAGACCTTGATTTGAATAGTCAGATTTGTGCTGTAGGTATGCTTTCTGATTTGAGATAGACTGGTAACACTTATAAATTCCAGGTATGAAGTGGGGAATTTGGATCTATGAAGAATATTCAATTGGTTTTCTTTTTCTGTTTCATTTCTTTTTATTTATTTCTTGATGCTTTAGAAGAATACTGCTGTAGTTTGGATCTTAAATAGTCCTCAAACTCTCAGATATTAAAGGTCTTTTTCCTTCTCATAATGGTGTCCTGAATGAGTATGAATAAAAAATGGGATCAAATAACTATGACCCTGTAATTGCTGAGCACTATGAAACAAGCGAATCGTCTCAGGTAGGTTTTCTCTGAGAAGCTGACTTTCTGTTACAGTATAAGCCAAACAGCTAGCAAATAATATGCTGGCATTAGTGTTTTGGGAGTTCAGGTATATAAAATGGGAATCACAGCCTACAGAAGGGTAAGGATGCATTTGTATTGTGTATAATCAATGGAATTAAGTTCAGTGCTTGATGTAGATGAAGAAGACAGTGTGAATAGAGATGAAATAAAGTGGTAGGAATAAATATTGAAAGATGTGATATATGGTAAGAAATCAAAGAGAGTTAGTTCTTCAAGCTAACACTCTTTGAAGAGAGAAGGGAAGGGAGGAAGGAAGAAAGCAAGGAAGAAAGAAAGGTAGAAAGACAGGAGATGTCTGAGACGTTTGGTAAACTATCCTATGAGGAATCTACATTTCAAATTAGAAAATTTAAGTAACAATTAGATGTTATGGTATGGTAAAGTAAAAGACTGTTAAAGAGGAAGACACACGTGTAGGCACTTTTAAAGAGCTGACAACATCCCTACTCTGTGTTTTTATATAATTTCATATGCTTGTTTAAATTTCTTTGTTGCTTATATTGGTTGGGCATGAATGATAAGTGCCTATTCTTGTATTTGATATAGTTTAGTATATTTGATATGCTTTACTAACTTGATTTTTTCTGCTGTAGTTTCTTTCTCTTTTTCCAGATAAGTGGTATGCCATCTGATGATAATAACTATGGTTTAAATAAATTTGATATTATTGCTGCATTTGCTAAAGTATTGTACATATTATTATCTTAAAGCCATATAAAATAATACTAAAAGACTGGTTTCCAAGATTGTTAATAGTAGTTTAAGGAAGGGAGGGTGTTTCCAGATTAGATTCATAAGTCTTCAGGTCTTAGACATATGCAGTTAATTGTACTTGTATACTGTCTTGTAATCTGAAAACACATTTGCAAGTCGAACAGTTTTTCCTTCCAGATGACTTTAGTAATTTAGTATGGTTTTGTGAGAGCTTTCATTCTTTCCTTAGTGAAAATTTTCATAAAATGACTTATTATAAGTCACCTGCTAAATTACTGCTTTTTAATAAAATATGCTGAAGAATCAATACTAAATAAATTGTCCTTTGTTCTATATACACATACGATATAGACCATCATGTCTTAACTGTTTTTCTATTCTTGGAATAAAATGCAGCGACCAAGCTGTTTAATTTGGCTTATTGTTTTATAACATTCCTTTAATTCACATGTCCTTTATTTACTGCAATAATTGACCATTTTTAAAGTTCTTTAAAATTAGTTAAAAGAACGTATTATATGGCAGGGATATGAAATCTTCATAACAATGTCAAAACAAAACGTTAAAAAATATTGGTGCTTAATATTTTACTAATGCACATAGTTAAAAATGTTTTCTAAAGAAAATAACTTCTAATCTACCAAGTTTTGCCGTTTCTATGAGCTCTTTTACTTCTGTACAAAGTATATTTTGTACATTTATACTTTCATTAGTTATTACCATAAATCTAAGATACAATGTATGTATAATATTCAAAAGAAGCCATAAAAAGCCACACTAAAAAGGCACATGAAAATGTGTTGTTTCTCGAGGACAGATTCATTTGGGAAAGTACATATGTTAGATATGGAACTTTATGAAGAATTTGTTTTCAATGTAGTGAATTTGAAGTCCACTTGTTACAGATTCTGTTGTGTCTCTATAATAACATGTAAATTGAACAATTAACACAGGGGATCTGAGTACTAGCTAGAAAACAATCTTTAGATATTAAGTAATATTCTTAAAAAAAAAAGCAATGATGCAAAATAGAGAGGAGAGAGAAGTGGGAGGCAAAGAGGAAGGGAGGGAGGGAGGGAGGGAGGGAGCAAATGGCACCAGTCTTTGAATCTTCAAAACTCACCTCCCAGTTACCAAGCTAGGCCATACCTTCTAATTCTTCCCAAATGGTTTTATTAATAGGGGATCAAGTATCCCCTAGCCATTGGGGATCATTCTCATTAAGACTATCTCATATTATCCCCATAGCCATTGGGGATCATTCTCATTAAGACTATCTCATAGCCCATTTATGGCATTTTATTTTTACATTTTACTATACTTACCAAAGCGACACTAACATATTCAATTTTTCCTTTCTTTAGTTCTAGACAATTTTCTTGCTATTTTCTCTGCTAAAATGAAAGGATGTCCATTAGTCTAACTATCCTCAATCCCATTATCCTACTGTTTCTTGTGAAAGTCACTTTTGTAATTTCAAGGTTTACGTTCTTATGTTATTGTTTTCTTGCCTGTGGGTTTAAACCAACAACAGAAAATTAACTCACATTTAAAATCAGTGTTTGCTGCAATTTGCTTTGAACACGTGCTTCCTTCTTTCTGACTCTCACGTTCAACACCAAGTTTCTGTGGTGGATTGAACTTTCCTGTGAATTCTCTCAGTTTAAAACTCCACCCTTCCCCTTGGGTTAAACATCCATCGTTCAGTTCATGTGTTGATGAGGGATCAGAGCTTACAACCCTATTGTTTACTTTGTTTTTGTTCTAATTATTGTCTGCCCTCCACTGTCTCCTGGTTTTGTTCAATCTTTGCTAGCTGGTTTTTTAAAATGTATAATTAATTTATTCATTTAAGTATTCATTTTTAATGTAGGCATCTAGCACAGTAAATTTCCCTGGAGTACTTCCCTCACTGTCTCCTATGAAGTGTGGTGTTGTGGTTTATTTTTCATTCATCTTTTTTTTTTAAGTTTCCCTAGTGATTTCTGCTGTGAATTATTTATCATTTATGAGTATGTTAACTTCTATGTCTCTGAGAATTTTCAAGATTTTCTCTTTACGTTAATCTGTAGCATCATTCTATTGAGCCAAGAAAATATTTGTTATATAAACTTCTGTCTTTTAAATTTTATTTAGATCTGCATTGTATCCCTGTCTATTCTTGAAGAGATTCCATGCAGCACTTGAGAACAAAAAACATTTAGCTCCATAGGGTTGAATAATCTATATGATTAACTTGAATAAAAATTTAGCTCAAGTTTCTATTTCTTTACTCTTCTGTTTTTGGAAGTTCTTACCAGTACAAAAAGTATGGTAGACCCAGCTCCAATATTATTGTCCAGTGAAACTTTTCTTCCTTTATTTCAGGAGTTTTCTTTGTCTTATTGGTAGAGAAATGTAGCTCTCTAATTTAGACAAACTGACATTTAAGAATTCCAGTTTTGATTTCTAACACAAGCAACTAAAATGCATCACAAGCATGGCTGAAAATTACTCAGACCTCTCATTCACAATGAATTGCCAATAACACCTCTATTATTAATTTGTTTATGAACCTGTCATGAATAATGAGTGCATGCCTGTTGGTCACCCTGTCTGGCATACCATGAACTTGTATCTGAAAGCAGACATGCTATTATGTTCCTGAACTGGAGAGATGTATGAGTTTTTCTGAAACTCTGTTGAGTGTTGTGTCTACTTTCCCTGCTGAATCAGACAGAATTCAAGCATCCATATTTGAAAGAGAATGTGATGGCACTAGTTGAGTCAGGAAAACTCTCTGACTTTGATTAGCAATTTTGTGTTTCCTACAAATTTGGAACTCAAGTTTGAATACGTCTAGAATAAACCTTTATGTGGAAATGAGAGGAAAAGAGCTAATCCAGGCATTGTAATGCCTTACTTGCAATAGAAACCTACTTAGGAGACAGGGATGCTGAAAATTGGAGTGCCAAGATTGTCTTTTCCACATGGTTTCTTTTTCTTTCCTGAGTTTCACTCAATTCAGAAGGAAAATTATCATTTTAATTTTAAATTGAAAATCTCATCTCATTTTCATTAAGTGTGATGAGAATAAAATGCCATCATTGTTTGAACATCAGGAAACTGTACTGAAAGCCTTGACTATTCTAAATATTTATAATATGCTTCTTAATGCACTTAGTATGCATTATATAGTTCAGTGGTACCATATATTTTCTTGCTCCCTTTCCTAATTGGATTAGTATTGATGCTGCAGGGAAGTAGTGAATAAAGGAGAGCAGTGGTACACATTTCTTGATCTTCCCATCAATTGATAAACCTGTCTCATCATGATGGAAGACACTTCTATGAATTCTCTTCCCCAGCGTGTGAACAGTGAGTGAGGTTCTCCATTCTTTTGAGCTATCTAAAGATAAGGGGACACTGAAAACAAGACCAGGGTAGTTTGGATGCTAATAGCTTTATTGTAAATTTTCCCTTGGGGAGATATTTTGCGTTCTACTTTGGAAGAATGAAAACTACCTGAAAAAATTAACCATGAAGAGAAGGGTTGAGCACTAAAAGTCTGTAACTATTCCTGCCCTTCTCAACAGGGAGTAATAATTCAGTCTTTGGACAGATATGTGTTTCCTGAATAAGTTAGTGCTTGACCTTACACCATGACAGAAAATCTTGTCCAATAAAGCAGGATATAGAAATAATACGTTTGTCCCCTCACTGACTCTTTGATGTTTGGGGTATGCATTTCTAGAAAGGAACCCATAAAACTTTGATTGTTAATATGTCTAAATGTCCTCTTACTTCAGTTATGATGCTTCATACCCTCCTCAGCCTGCCTGAAATTGTGAGGACATTTATTTCATAACTTACCAATCTAGAGTGAGGGTACTTGGGGAATTATTTGACTCAGTATCTCTCATGGTCAACAAGAATCCAGGAGGTCTTTTTTGTTGTTTATCATTTTGTTTATTTAATTTTCTCTTTATCCTCCATGAAGCATTAATTTTTTTCTTTAGAGTTCTACTATTGTTGAACTATGCCAAAGAACTAGAAAAGAAAAAAAAAACAACTTATGTGTCTATGGGTGTGGGAGGGGATTGATGGGAAAGGAGACTCAGTGATTAGAAGTTCTTGCTGCTTTGCCAATGTTCTTTCAACCCATATTATGTGGTTTTCAGTTGCTTACAACTTCTGCTTAAGCAAATCCTCTTCTAGCCTCCCAGCATACTCACATATAAGTAGACTGTGTGTGTGTGTGTGTGTGTGTGTGTGTGTGTGTGTGTGTGTGATATGTGTAAAAATATGTTAATTGGGGGAAAAACTAACCTTTCATTTTGCTAAGATTCCCAAATAGCAGAATCACCGTGGGTTAAAAGAATACTCTTGCCATTACCTTTTGAAAACTTATGTGCCAAGGCAGTAAGACCTGTTGTACTAACCTATAAAGAAATTGTCATGACCCTAATTTGGTGGTTTATTAAACTACCAATACAGGCTAAGAGTGTCCACACTTGCACACTTAGACCTCTTGTTCTTGGGTTCTCTCCATTCAGGCAACATGAGATCATCCCTGTAGCTGTTCTCAAAGGCTGGAGAGTGCAGATGATCAAGGATCAAACCTGAACCAAGGCCAGGCTAGGCTAGCAAATGTTGACAATAAGGCATTGCTCTCTCTTTCTTGGGCTATCAAAATCCCTGTGCGTTTTCTAAACTTTTGAGATGCTATAGCCCTAAGCAGGTGTGCCTTGGCAAAGCTTGGTAGACCATTCTGACATATCAGGCAGCTCCAGCCATGAGTTAATGTTTTGGCTAGATTTACTGACAACCTCATTTTACAACCCTAGAGATAAATGAACATTGGTTATCTTATATGACAATTATTTTTTTTAAAAGTAAATCTCTTTTATTCCAAAGAGAAGACTTCTAAGCAGCTTATGAGCATGCAATGTCAACTAACTCTGTAACTGCAATTAGAATTTTAATGCACTTTAACACTTTACACTTTATCATTTATGTGAGAGGATTGGGTTGTCCTTTTAATTTCATGTTTGAAGTAAGTATCATTAAAAACTCTATTTTTAATGATTTGATAATCTGTTGTTTTGTATTAAAGATATAAACCTCCTTAAAAGTGGATTTTTGAAAAGGAAAATATATCTTGACGACTTCTAATCAAAACACAAAATAATTTTTAAAAATTTAATAGTAGTTTTATTTTAGCTTTCAGATTTTGGTGCATAAAGTAGAATCAAAAGACCCCCATTGCTAACCATGCAACTTCTAAAATTCCCCTAAGTACAGTCCAAAATGTTTTACTCCATAATGTCTATGTAGTACCTCTTACAGGATTTTTCTTCAAAATAGACAGTAGTCTCTGTGTACACTGAAAAACTAGTCATAGTTTTTATATATTCTTGAACAAACACATAAGCTAAATATGCGAAACTAAAAAGTACTAAATGCTCTATCCCTTTCTGTGTACCTTCTGGGGTGACATACCATTCCAGGGTAACCCAATTTCTTATCGCCTATATGCTCCTGGGATTTAAATTGTACATCAGTTGCAAGTAAGTGTTTCTGAGCATCCTTTAATCTGAGTAATGGATGTGATTATTAGAATTTTTGGTGTGTCATATCTTGAGTTTAATCACACACGAGGCAACTCTAAAAATAACAACCCCACCCCTGGTACGCCTTTTGTTTTTGGTCAATAGTGAGTATTTGAATAGAATTTTTGCTTTTTTTTTCCATTCTGTCTTTCATCCAGCCCTTTTTAGTATAAGCAGGATCTATTTCTGATCACATCATAAACTGTTTTTTTTTTAATATTTTAGGGTTTTTTAGCATGTTAGTAAGGTCTTCTTTTTGTTTCCTTTTTCAGGAGATTTAACCTGACAAATTTTGCACTCTGAATTACCAGTGTAGAAAGCATGACATCCTCAGGCCCATCTTAATAACTTTACTGATTTGTACAGGGTATTTCTTTGTGCTCCAGCTTCTACCTGGTTTGAGCTCTTGATCGCAAGCTCTGTTATCCTAACACAGAGATAGAAAGTCTATGCTTTCTTCTTTTATTAGCAATTTACAGAAGAAGTAATGGGCTCTTTATTAGTCTATACGTTTCTCTTTCATTCGCCGAATTCTTGGAAGTTCAAGGAAGCTGAGCTGTAAGTTGCTGAAAGGACGGAAGGAGCATAGGCAGAAGTGCTGTTATCTGTGATGGAGGGCTTGACCTTCGCGAAGTACTCTGAAGACTCTGACATCACTTTTAATGCCTTTACTGAGGAGTTTCTTTGAATCTCATGCATTTTCAGGAGGAACTTATTGAATTTATTGTAACTACTGTGTCCTTAATGTCTCAGGTGGGCTAGAAAAGTGCTTTCCAATTCAAAGTACAATAGCATGCCCATCCATCAGCCCAGAGTCAGACAGTTTCTTTAAGGAAAGGAGACATGATCTTAGATTTTACTAGAGCATTCCTTCTCACAGGTCTCATTAGTCAGACCTTGATTCTGTATTTATGTCTGAACTAAGAAATAACAAATGGATATGGGTCATATTAAGTAGACAAGGCACACACCTTGGATTAATGCATGCCAAATCATGTTCTTGACATTCCTAAATACTCAGTGACTGAGATAATGGAGTATTTCCAGAGCTCTACACATTGTATCATTGTTACTCCTAAATGTACTAATAGCTTTTCTTCCACCTATTTCAGGTAAACCACCTCTCTAAATCTCTGCCATGAGAAAGGTTTCAAGAGAATTGCATAGAAAATGTGTTTTATGCTGTCATAAAAATGCAATGGCATGTATGAAAAGAATAATTCCTAGTTGATTTGTATGACCTGCCTTCTTTGATCCAAATTTTCTGACAGTTGATAATAAAGAGTTTTATATGTACTATATGAGAATAGTTTCTTGAATAATTCTATGAAGCCAACCCAAAATCGCACACTGAAAATTATTAAATGAAATATATAAAACTTTTCTAATTCCTAAAAGCTGATTTATGTTATAAACACATCACAAAGTTTCAGAGCTGTAAGTCTGAAATGAAAATCTTCCTTTTCTAGTACGATTTGCTCATAAAGATGCCACCTACTCTCTGAAGTGCTGGCGAACGCCAACATTCCTGCCTCCTTCACATGGCAACCTCCTCCTTTCTGTATTTCATTATCAGCAATTATCATTAGTTTATCCTGTAATCATTTCACTTTTTAATAGTCTTGAATATTCCAAAGTTTTTGATTTATTTTTGTAGTTTTGTTTGGTTTCTTTTCCTTTTTTCCTTTTTGGTTTTGTCCCATGTATCTTACCCTCTCTGTTTATTCTTTTCAGTACCAAAGCACGCCTCACTTTCACACAATTAGCTTTCACACCATCCTTGTGTCGCTCTTGACTACCACTGTGTTGCATACTCCTGGTTTGGGTCTCCCTGAAAGCCCATCCATGCAAAACTGTTATCATTTGGATTAAGTGCAATCTTCTGTCAGGAAATGTCAAGGAGCTTCTCTGCTCATCTTGTATAGCCTGAACCATATTTGACTTTTCAAAATCCCACTTTATAAGCAACTCAGCATGAAGCTTCCTTGCCAAGCAACTACTCCTGAGCCCTCTCCCTATCCACTCCGGTCCCCTCCTTCACAATCATGCCTCATTAGAGTTTATTCCTACTCACATGCACATGGTAAAGTGACAGTGCTGATTTGCTCTGTTCAGACGTTGGCAGTTCTGACAAAAATTCAAACTTTGAGCAGCGAGAGGAGAGAATAAGCGGCAATTTGCAGTTCAATATGGAAGTAGATTGGAGATTGCTGGAAAAAAGATTCTTGTATTAAGTCATGTTCCTGTAACTCAGCAAGATTACTCCATTTAAAAACATCAGGTTCTGATTTTCTTTTTTGATGTATATTTAGTCTTAACACATGATAGTCTAATTAATGGGGTGTTTTTTTTTCTTCACATTTGTTCCTTTTGTTTTGCTTTAGCCTGTTCTCATCTTTATTCAACAGAACAGGAGCTGAAAATGATGAATCTCAGCTTTATTTATGAAGGCACCGTGGGACTCGGAAAGCATTTTATAATGCTTTCCTTTTCTCTCACACAGACCACAACATGTTCTACCCTGAATGTTCGTGAAACTCCCTAATTACCTTCTTAAATTCCTACTTCCCCAACCTACTATGGCTACCATGAAGACTACAATAATTGAACTGGTGCCAGGCCAGAGTCAGTATTTGATCATATAGGACTCATGTTCTTAGAAGATAGACACCATGCGAGAAAAATCGTCAGCAGGGCAGGCCGGCCAAGTCAGGGATGTAGACCCTGAACTTGCTGGCAGCCTGACCTTGAACTGATAGAACCATAAGTTCTGATCAAGTCAATTTCCGTTATTTGTTATCCAGTTTAGGGAACTCAATAAATGTCAGCATTAAAACAGTTAAACCTGTGTTTGTACTCCTATTGGTCAGTTTGGAAGAATATTTGTTAAGGATCTAGCCACCCAAATCTTACTTTTACATTCTACAAAACATTTTTAACCAAAGGTTCATAGTCTATATATTACAGCAAGGAAAGCTAAGGACTCCACATTTCAAACTTATTAGTCTCTGAACTACCTGCATATGATCATAAAATGGACTCATTAGCTGTTCAGCTTAGAACACAGAGAGATTCACGCCATTTGAAGCATATGAAAGCACAATGGAACGCTTTCGCTTATAAAGCAGACAGAGAGGTGAGGAAGGAAAAGTTAAAAGAAAATGAGCAAAGACAGTGAGCTGTGGGTGCTCTTGATGAGGGTCACACTTTGATCATTTAGGTGGTGAGTAGAGCTATACTCTGGCCTGCTCACTTAATTCTGCTCACTCCTGTGAGCGCTCTCATCTGTGAGAGGAGACACTAACTAACAGAGATGCATGCTTCTGGTTCATTCCCTGAAGTGTTCTGAAACTTTCCTTCAGATATGAGGGAATGAGCAAACAAAAAATGAATTGAGCATTTCTTCTCTTTGAACAAATATAGAACTATTCTCTGTGTTTTTAGTGACTCTTTCTTGATAACAACACTCCCTGTCTACCCAGCAGAAGGTGTATGTGACTTAGATTGTTATGCAAAAGTTTAAAGATACCTAATTCATTTAAAAACTCATTAATATTTGGAGAAATGATTCAAGAGATGACACAGAGGCTTAAAAGTCACATTAAATCTAATTTACTTTGCACTCTTCTCAAGTGCTTTTAACTGTATGCCTTGTTTAATTGCTCTGTCTTGTACCACATGCAAACACTAACAGTTTGTGATATTTAAGTTTGAAGATATCGCCCCACCTCTTCTTCCCTTTAAGGAAAGATGCTTTGGTTTTCATATGGGTTTATAATATACAAATAAAGAATTCAACATTATACCTTGCTAATAAATAATTTCAAGGCAATGGAAACTAAGTATTCAGTAAAATTAAAATATGAAAAACTCTGACTCTAGGAACGTTAACAATAATTCATCCATGTTGCTAGAATATAACAAAACAAGTAATAAAATAACTCAATTTTAGTTCTACCCTTTCAAGTTTATGATACTTTCTGGCAAATACCTTGATAAAAGTAAATTTTGCATAGGAATACAAAGAAAATGGAATAAAATTTGACAAGCATTTCAGCAGGGGATGAAAAGGGAGCGATAAAACAGTCTTAATTAAATTCAAAAAACGGTCGAAATTGATGCAAGTTTCTGAGTTGCTGCTAAAGAAATGATCATTTCTGTGCTGCAAGTGTAGTAGAGAACAAAGTAAAGAATATTAAAGTAGTTAATTATAGTTCATTGGGTTAACTGTTCATTATTCGGGGAAAACTTCTTCTGATCATTTATACTACAGTGTTTCATTTCATCTTTCTGGGTTGCAAATAACATTGCAGTGATACTGGGGACAGGGAACCTCTGTGAATTCTCTGCTTTTTATAATCACAGAAATTAGAATCCACTTTATGTGCCATTTCTTTAGTCAATGAGACATAAAATTAATTTAGAAACAAAATTATACAAAAGTTAGATTCATCACTATTTTGTTACATGAATACATAGGAAATAATAGTTTTTCCTATGAATTGCCTTTATCGTATCTATTGCTTTATCTTGAGTATATCAAATGATTTCAGAAGAGATTTCATCAGCTTTTGTGATATGGGTGACTCTGCATCAATATGACCTTTCATGATCGTCCTAAATTTATTAAATATTTCTGTCATATGTTTAGTAGAACAAAACATACAAGGGTATAGCGAGTTTTATACTGACTTTATGCAGTGTCTGCATAAATTTTCTTCTACTAATAAGATTTTATAAGAAAATCTAATTTAAAAGCAGACAAAGTAACTGGGATATGTATGAATAAACAGCTTTAATTGAACTTGTCATTTGAAACTGGTAGACAAATACATTTAGTTACTTAATCAGTAATGCATTATAATGTGTGTGCAATCATATTGACACGAGTTATTTTCTCTAAGTAGGAGAAAGATGAAGAGCAGTGAAGTGGAGAATAAGAACACTAATTAGTTATGGCAGGGTATATTATACTGCGTTGCAGCTACCTTACAAAGGGCATATTGCTATTCACATTGAGACTGGTACTCATAGTCAGATGGGAGGGAAATGTGTCAATAATACTCAAGTCAATTCAGGGAGAAATGTGGAAGCTCGTCGCATTTTCTCCCAGTAGTATTGTATCAGCTATGGTTCATTCAAAACAAGAGAGTAAAATGTCAAGGAACTGCGTGCTATCAAGACAGTGCTTAATGTCTTCCCGACTTTAAATAAATAAAAACTCCAATGCATTACTATAGGTTTATCCACTCAATTTTGTATTTTTGTGGTGTTAACCAATTTCTATTCCTTTTAAAAGAACAAAGACAGTGTGAACACCAGCATATAAATCAAGGACAGTTTCCTTCATTTGTGTCTTCTACAACACAACATACATCATCAAAACTGTGAGTGAAATGGACACAAAACATACTTTGTGTAAGACTTCAAATGTCAATGAATTAATAAAAAAGGAATTTTTTCATATTCTATCAAAAAATAATTTTTCCTCATGATCATAATCAAAATGAAGAACATTTATAGCCAACTAAAAATTTCACAACTCAGGGAAGCAATGTATCATAGGTTAAGGAGAAAGTATTTTGGCAAAAAAATTCAGTAGCCATAATCTGAAGATTGAAGGTCAGGCTCGACAGAAATGTGAGCTCTAAAGGCAGTATTGAGTCTTAAACCTAGGATCTATTTCACATTGAGTAGAAAATGTGACAACTCTATCATTGGCGAGCAGTGTTTGCAGTCACAATCACAGAAAACATGAAAGCTCTGTGGAAATCCTCTCATCTTCTGTAGAATCTTACATACACAGTAAGACAGAAACAGGTCAGCCTAAAACCCCCAAGTCTCTCACTTTTCTGCGAATCCATTTAAAAATGTTTAAATTTATTTATTGATTTATCAAAATTAAATTATAATTATATCATTCCACTCTCTTCTATCCTCTATCCCCTTCTCCCATATGCCCTATATCCAGTAACTCTAACGAAGCGTCATCTGACCACATCTCAAATTAATGTCCTCTTTCTGAATATTATTGTGCCAACATATTCCTGAAGGTATAATACTGACTCTCATATCTTGGCAGTAATGCACAGCTACCTAATTGAAGCTCACTCAGTCAGAGGGAAGTCATTGCCTGGTACTAGAAACCTAGCCCACTGCCCAGTACTACTGAGGCCATAGAACTTAGAAGAGAGCCTATTACTGTCATTTTATTAGGCTGTCTTAATAAATAAATTGAGCCTAAAACTTATCATATACACCCAGAAAATTGTTGTGTTCATGCTTCGACAAAGAACTATTTTATAGTAAATGAAGCCATTCTAGAAAACTACAACAGGTTATAATGCTGAAATCAACAAATAATGTAGAATTCAGTAGCAACAGATACATCTACAGCACAATTCCTATACCTGAGGCTCAGAGAACATCTCAGAACAGGAAGCAGAAAGAGCGTCAGAGCCAGCAGACCAAAATACCTGTTGTGAAAGAAAGTGTCTTATAAAGTTCAAGATACACCCAAGATACCTTAATAAGATGGCTCCCTAAAGAAGAATGAAACCATGAAGATGTCAATAGGCATGCGGATGTGGAAGGAAAACATTTCAGGACCCACCACTGCACAAAGAACCACAAGCAACTAGTGAGTGTTTGAGTTGAGAAAATAGCCTCATGGATGAGGTCCTACTAGATTTTGTGACATAAAGTAGGCAGCCCCGAAAACATACACACAAACCAACTAACCAGGCATTTTATAATCACATTTATCTTTGCTTTTGCCAGAATCAGCTGTGACTAAATCTTGCCACATATACATTTTATTTTTAGCTCATATCTTATGTAAAAAATAATCAATATTTTAAGCAGTTCATCATCCCCTCCTTAATTATTCCTCAGTTAGTTACCAAAACACTTCAGTCCACTTACTAAGTGAAAAATCATATTTCTTTGCTACTTCCTTCAATAATCTGCTACTCTTCTCTTAGTGTGTATACATTCTTCATAACATGCTATCTTAGAGATATCATCAAGGTTCACAGCATTAACTACTCTTAGTTTCTAAACTCTTAAATATTTTATTTATTACTTTCTTACACTCCAGATTTAATACCCCTCCCCGTTCAAGTTCTGAATGGTCCACATCCCATACCTCTTTCTTGCCTAATGTCTCCCTGAGGATGTTCCCACCCCACCTACCCCACCAGACTCTAAATTCCCTGAGGCCTTCAGACTCTTACGGGTTAGGTTCATCTTCTCTGACTGAAGCCAGATCTGGCAATCCTCTACTGTACATGTGTTGAGGGCCTCATATCAGCTGGTGTATTCATCCTGGTTGGTGATCCAATATCTGAGATATACCCTGGTTCCAGATTAATTGAGACTGCTGGTCCTCATATAGGGTTGCCTCCTCCTCAGCTTCTACCAGCTTACCCCTAATTCAACCAGAGGGGTCAGCAGTTTCTGTGCATTGGTTGGGTGCACATATCTGCATCTGACTCTTTCAGCTGCTTGTTGGGTCTTTTGGAGGGCAATCATGATAGGTCCCTTTTGTGAGCACTCCATAACCTCAGTAATGGTGTCAGACTTTGGGCCCTACCCTTGAGCTGGATCCCACTTTGGGCCTACCACTGGACTCTCTTTTCCTGAGGCTCTTCTCCATTTCTATCCCTGCAGTTCTTTCAGACAAGAAGAATTATGGGTCAGAGCTTTGAAAGTGGAATAACAACCCCATCCCTCACTTTCTTCTGGAAGTATGCTTACAAGTCCCCTCTCCCCACTGCAGGGCATATTTTCTAGGGTCCTTTCCTTTGAGTCCTGAGAGTCTTTCACATCCCAGGTCTCTGGTACATTCTGGAGGCTCTTCCGAACCTCCTACCTCCTGAGGTTGCCTGTTTCCATTCTTTCTGCTGGCCCTTAGTGCTTCACTCTCCCCCCCCATGTCAATCATATTCCCCTCTCCTGCTCCCCCATCCTCTTTCCCTATAAGGTCCCTCCCTACCTCCCCATTGCTGTGATTGCTTTCTTCTACCTCCGAAGTAGGACTGAGGTGTCTTCACATGGGCCTTCTGCTTGTTGACATTTTGAGTTCTGTAAACTGCATCTTGGATATTTTGTACTTTTTTTTGGCCAATATCCACTTATTAGTGAGTACGTACCATGGTTGTCTTTTTCAATCTGAGTTACCTCACTCAGGGTTATATTTTCTAGACTTTTAAATAAAAACCAATGAAGACAATTAAATCTACTATGCATAACTTTTTATTTAAACATATATAAGGTAGCACAGAGATATTTACATTCAAGAAATAAGATTAATATTCTCAAAAAACAGATTAATACTCTCTCAACCCTTTGATTCTGATCTCAATCTTTGCACAGCAAATGACTGTCATGCCCTTTTCTCAACAACATACGTTGCAACCTTTACCAAATATTTTCCTCATAATATTGATATAATATAGTGAGAATATCTTATGTCTGTATGGATGTAGTACCTATGAATAACAAATTTTTGACCTCTAGTTTAGGGAGAAAAGAGGAGGCGTGACATCCTGGAGTCAGAAAATGTTCTGAGAGAGTGCAAGACTGGACATTTAACTAGGAAGTTGTGACAAAAACAGAGCGCAGGTAACCAGCCACTTGGCAAAATATGGGTTATTTTAACTTATGATCTAATCAAAAAAGAGCTTAGATACAGGGCCAAGATATTGGTAGATATATTTAAAATCTGAGTATTATTTCTTGTAGCATGGGGCAGAAAGGTAGAACAAAACGTAATTTGTACTATTCATACTTTATATCTAGACCATTAATCATTATATTTAGGTTTTTTTATTGGCTATTTTATTTATTTACATTTCAAATGTTATCCCCTTTCCTGGTTTCCCTTTCC
Organism: Rattus norvegicus; assembly: GCF_021556685.1. Classification (NCBI taxonomy): domain Eukaryota; kingdom Metazoa; phylum Chordata; class Mammalia; order Rodentia; family Muridae; genus Rattus; species Rattus norvegicus. The sequence goes on from NC_141553.1 coordinate 35,543,414, forward strand.
AGAAACTCCCTATACTCCCCACCCTCCCTACTTCTTCTTTTGTTTTTTTTATTAACTTGAGTATTTCTTATATACATTTCGAGTGTTATTCCCATTCCCGGTTTCCGGGCAAACATCCCCCTCCTCCCTCCCCTTCCTTATAGGTGTTCCCCTCCCAACCCTCCCCCCATTGTTGCCCTCCCCCCACCAGTCTAGTTCACTGGGGGTTCAGTCTTAGCAGGACCCAGGGCTTCCCCTTCCACTGGTGCTCTTACTAGGATATTCATTATTACCTATGAGGTCAGAGTCCAGGGTCAGTCCATGTATAGTCTTTAGGTAGTGGCTTAGTCCCTGGAAGCTCTGGTTGCTTGGCATTGTTGTACATATGGGGTCTCGAGCCCCTTCAAGCTCTTCCAGTTCTTTCTCTGATTCCTTCACCGGGGGTCCGATTCTCAGTTCAGTGGTTTGCTGCTGGCATTCGCCTCTGCATTTGCTGTATTCTGGCTGTGTCTCTCAGGAGCGATCTACATCCGGCTCCTGTCCGTCTGCACTTCTTTGCTTCATCCATCTTGTCTAATTGGGTGGCTGTATATGTATGGGCCACATGTGGGGCAGGCTCTGAATGGGTGTTCCTTCAGTCTCTGTTTTAATCTTTGCCTCTCTCTTCCCTGCCAAGGGTATTCTTGTTCCCCTTTTAAAGAAGGAGTGAAGCATTCACATTTTGATCATCCATCTTGAGTTTCATTTGTTCTAGGCATCTAGGGTAATTCAAGCATTTGGGCTAATAGCCACTTATCAATGAGTGCATACCATGTATGTCTTTCTGTGATTGGGTTAGCTCACTCAGGATGATATTTTCCAGTTCCAACCATTTGCCTACGAATTTCATAAACTCGTTGTTTTTGATAGCTGAGTAATATTCCATTGTGTAGATGTACCACATTTTCTGTATCCATTCCTCTGTTGAAGGGCATCTGGGTTCTTTCCAGTTTCTGGCTATTATAAATAAGGCTGCGATGAACATAGTGGAGCACGTGTCTCTTTTGTATGTTGAGGAATCTTTTGGGTATATGCCCAAGAGAGGTATAGCTGGATCCTCAGGCAGTTCAATGTCCAATTTTCTGAGGAACCTCCAGACTGATTTCCAGAATGGTTTTACCAGTCTGCAATCCCACCAACAATGGAGGAGTGTTCCTCTTCCTCCACATCCTCGCCAGCATCTGTTGTCCCCTGAGTTTTTGATCTTAGCCATTCTCACTGGTGTGAGGTGAAATCTCAGGGTTGTTTTGATTTGCATTTCCCTTATGACTAAAGATGTTGAACATTTCTTTAGGTGTTTGTCAGCCATTCGGCATTCCTCAGCTGTGAATTCTTTGTTTAGCTCTGAACCCCATTTTTTAATAGGGTTATTTGTTTCCCTGCGGTCTAACTTCTTGAGTTCTTTGTATATTTTGGATATAAGGCCTCTATCTGTTGTAGGATTGGTAAAGATCTTTTCCCAATCTGTTGGTTGCCGTTTTGTCCTAACCACAGTTTCCTTTGCCTTACAGAAGCTTTGCAGTTTTATGAGATCCCATTTGTCGATTCTTGATCTTAGAGCATAAGCCATTGGTGTTTTGCTTAGGAAATTTTTTCCAGTGCCCATGTGTTCCAGATGCTTCCCTAGTTTTTCTTCCATTAGTTTGAGTGTGTCTGGTTTGATGTGGAGGTCCTTGATCCACTTGGACTTAAGCTTTGTACAGGGTGATAAGCATGGATTGATCTGCATTCTTCTACATGTTGACCTCCAGTTGAACCAGCACCATTTGCTGAAAATGCTATCTTTTTTCCATTTGATGGTTTTGGCTCCTTTGTCAAAAATCAAGTGACCATAGGTGTGTGGGTTCATTTCTGGGTCTTCAATTCTATTCCATTGGTCTATCTGTCTGTCTCTGTACCAATACCATGCAGTTTTTATCACTATTGCTCTGTAATACTGCTTGAGTTCAGGGATAGTGATTCCCCCTGAAGTCCTTTTATTGTTGAGGAGAGCTTTAGCTATCCTGGGTTTTTTGTTATTCCAGATGAATTTGCAAATTGTTCTGTCTAACTCTTTGAAGAATTGGATTGGTATTTTGATGGGGATTGCATTGAATCTGTAGATTGCTTTTGGTAAAATGGCCATTTTTACTATATTAATCCTGCCAATCCATGAGCATGGGAGATCTTTCCATCTTCTGAGGTCTTCTTCAATTTCCTTCTTCAGTGTCTTGAAGTTCTTATTGTACAGATCTTTTACTTGCTTGGTTAAAGTGACACCGAGGTACTTTATATTATTTGGGTCTATTATGAAGGGTGTCGTTTCCCTAATTTCTTTCTCGGCTTGTTTCTCTTTTGTGTAGAGGAAGGCTACTGATTTATTTGAGTTAATTTTATACCCAGCCACTTTGCTGAAGTTGTTTATCAGCTTTAGTAGTTCTCTCGTGGAACTTTTGGGATCACTTAAAAATACTATCATATCATCTGCAAATAGTGATATTTTGACTTCTTCTTTTCTGATCTGTATCCCCTTGACCTCCTTTTGTTGTCTGATTGCTCTGGCTAGAACCTCAAGAACTATATTGAATAAGTAGGGAGAGAGTGGGCAGCCTTGTCTAGTCCCTGATTTTAGTGGGATTGCTTCAAGTTTCTCTCCATTTAGTTTAATGTTAGCAACTGGTTTGCTGTATATGGCTTTTACTATGTTCAGGTATGGGCCTTGAATTCCTATTCTTTCCAGGTCTTTTATCATGAAGGGGTGTTGAATTTTGTCAAATGCTTTCTCAGCGTCTAATGAAATGATCATGTGGTTTTGTTCTTTCAGTTTGTTTATATAATGGATCATGTTGATGGTTTTCTGTATATTAAACCATCCCTGCATGCCTGGGATGAAGCCTACTTGGTCATGGTGGATGATTGTTTTGACGTGCTCTTGGATTCGGTTTGCCAGAATTTTGTTGAGTATTTTTGCGTCGATATTCATAAGGGAAATTGGTCTGAAGTTCTCTTTCTTTGTTGTGTCTTTGTGTGGTTTAGGTATAAGAGTAATTGTGGCTTCATAGAAGGTATTCGGTAGTGATCCATCTGTTTCAATTTTGTGGAATAGTTTGGATAATATTGGTATGAGGTCTTCTATGAAGGTCTGATAGAATTCTGCACTAAACCTGTCTGGACCTGGGCTCTTTTTGGTTGGGAGACCTTTAATGACTGCTTCTATTTCCTTAGGAGTTATGGGGTTGTTTAACTGGTTTATCTGTTCCTGATTTAACTTCGGTACCTGGTATCTGTCTAGGAAATTGTCCATTTCCTGAAGATTTTCAAGTTTTGTTGAATATAGGTTTTTATAGTAAGATCTGATGATTTTTTGAATTTCCTCTGAATCTGTTGTTATGTCTCCCTTTTTATTTCTGATTTTGTTAATTTGGACGTACTCTCTGTGTCCTCTCATTAGTCTGGCTAAGGGTTTATCTATCTTGTTGATTTTCTCAAAGAACCAACTTTTGGTTCTGTTGATTCTTTCTATGGTCCTTTTTGTTTCTACTTGGTTGATTTCCGCTCTGAGTTTGATTATTTCCTGCCTTCTACTCCTCCTGGGTGTATTTGCTTCTTTTTGTTCTAGAGCTTTTAGGTATGCTGTCAAGCTGCTGACATATGCTCTTTCCTGTTTCTTTCTGCAGGCACTCAGCGCTATGAGTTTTCCTCTTAGCACAGCTTTCATTGTGTCCCATAAGTTTGGGTATATTGTACCTTCATTTTCATTAAATTCTAAAAAGTTTTTAATTTCTTTCTTTATTTCTTCCTTGACCAGGTTATCATTGAGTAGAGCATTGTTCAATTTCCAAGTATATGTGGGCATTCTTCCTTGAGTGTTATTGAAGACCAGTTTTAGGCCGTGGTGGTCCGATAGCACGCATGGGATTATTTCTATCTTTCTGTACCTGTTGAGGCCCGTTTTTTGACCAATTATATGGTCAATTTTGGATAAAGTACCATGAGGAGCTGAGAAGAAGGTATATCCTTTTGCTTTAGGATAGAATGTTCTATAAATATCCCTTAAGTCCATTTGGCTCATGACCTCTCTTAGTCTGTCTACATCTCTGTTTAATTTCTGTTTCCATGATCTGTCCATTGATGAGAGTGGTGTGTTGAAATCTCCCACTATTATTGTGTGAGGTGCAATGTGTGTTTTGAGCTTTAGTAAGGTTTCTTTTACGTATGTAGGTGCCCTTGTATTTGGGGCATAGATATTTAGGATTGAGAGTTCATCTTGGTGGATTTTTCCTTTGATTAATATGAAGTGTCCTTCCTTATCTTTTTTGATGACTTTTAATTGAAAATTGATTTTATTTGATATTAGAATGGCTACTCCAGCTTGCTTCTTCTGACCATTTGCTTGGAAAATTGTTTTCCAGCCTTTCACTTGAGGTAATGTCTGTCTTTGTCCCTGAGGTGTGTTTCCTGTAGGCAGCAGAATGCAGGGTCCTCGTTGCGTATCCAGTTTGTTAATCTATGTCTTTTTATTGGGGAGTTGAGGCGATTGATGTCGAGAGATATTAAGGAATAGTGATTATTGCTTCCTGTTATATTCATATTTGGATGTGAGGTTATGTTTGTGTGCTTTCATTCTCTTTGTTTTGTTGCCCAGACGATTAGTTTCTTGCTTCTTCTAGGGTATAGCTTGCCTCCTTATGTTGGGCTTTACCATTTATTATCCTTTGTAGTGCTGGATTTGTAGAAAGATATTGTGTAAATTTGGTTTTGTCATGGAATATCTTGGTTTCTCCATCTATGTTAATTGAGAGTTTTGCAGGATACAGTAACCTGGGCTGGCATTTGTGTTCTCTTAGGGTCTGTATTACATCAGTCCAGGATCTTCTGGCCTTCATAGTTTCTGGCGAGAAGTCTGGTGTGATTCTGATAGGTCTGCCTTTATATGTTACTTGACATTTTTCCCTTACTGCTTTTAATATTCTTTCTTTATTTTGTGCGTTTGGTGTTTTGACTATTATGTGACGGGAGGTGTTTCTTTTCTGGTCCAATCTATTTGGAGTTCTGTAGGCTTCTTGTATGCCTATGGGTATCTCTTTTTTTAGATTAGGGAAGTTTTCTTCTATGATTTTGTTGAAGATATTTACTGGTCCTTTGAGCTGGGAGTCTTCACTCTCTTCTATACCTATTATCCTTAGGTTTGATCTTCTCATTGAGTCCTGGATTTCCTCTATGTTTTGGACCAGTAGCTTTTTCCGCTTTACATTATCTTTGACAGTTGAGTCAATGATTTCTATGGAATCTTCTGCTCCTGAGATTCTCTCTTCCATCTCTTGTATTCTGTTGGTGAAGCTTGTATCTACAGCTCCTTGTCTCTTCTTTTGGTTTTCTATATCCAGGGTTGTTTCCATGTGTTCTTTCTTGTTTGCTTCTATTTCCATTTTTAATTCCTTCAACTGTTTGATTGTTTTTTCCTGGAATTCTTTCAGGGATTTTTGCGATTCCTCTCTGTAGGCTTCTACTTGTTTATTAATGTTTTCCTGTGTTTCCCTAAGGGAATTCTTCACGTCTTTCTTGAAGTCTTCCAGCATCATGATCAAATATGATTTTGAAACTAGATCTTGCTTTTCTGGTGTGTTTGGATATTCCATGTTTGTTTTGGTGGGAGAATTGGGCTCCGATGATGCCATGTAGTCTTGGTTTCTGTTGCTTGGGTTCCTGTGCTTGCCTCTCGCCATCAGATTATCTCTAGTGTTACTTTGTTCTGCTATTTCTGACAGTGGCTAGACTGTCCTATAAGCCTGTGTGTCAGGAGTGCTGTAGACCTGTTTTCTTCTCTTTCAGTCAGTTATGGGGACAGAGTGTTCTGCTTTTGGGCGTGTAGTTTTTCCTCTCTACAGGTCTTCAGCTGTTCCTGTGGGCCTGTGTCTTGCATTCACCAGCTTTCTTGCTTCAGAAAAGTTGGTCTTACCTGTGGTCCCGAGGCTCAAGTTTGCTCGTGGGGTGCTGCCCACGGGCTCTCTGCAGCGGCAGCAACCAGGAAGACCTGTGCCGCCCCTTCCGGGAGCTTCAGTGCACCAGGGTTCTAGATGGCCTTTGGTGTTTTCCTCTGGCATCCGAGATGTATGTACAGAGGGCAGTCTCTTCTGGTTTTCCAGGCTTGTCTGCCTCTCTGAAGGTTTAGCTCTCCCTCCCATGGGATTTGGGTGCAGAGAACTGTTTATCCGGTCTGTTTCCTTCAGGTTCCGGCGGTGTCTCAGGCAGGGGTCCTGCCGCTCCTGGACCCTCCCCCACGGGAGCCCAGAGGACTTATACAGTTTCCTCTTGGGCCAGGGATGTGGGCAGGTGTGGGCAGTGTTGGTGGTCTCTCCCGCTCTGCAGCCTCAGGTGTGCCCACCTGACCAGGCGGTAAGGTCTCTTTCCCACGGGGTCTGGGAGCAGAGAGCTGCTGCCTCTCCCTACTTCTATAAGGGTGCTTCCACACCCATCCACCCACCCACTCCCTTCCTCTTCCCTGCCCTGGCATTCCTCTACACTGGGGCATCAAGCATTCACAGGACCCAGGGCCTCTCCTCCCATTGATCTCCAATGAGGCAATCATGTGATACACATGCTGCTAGAGCCATGGGTTACTCAATGTGTAATCTTTTGTTGTTGGTTTAGGGCCTGGGAGCTCTGGTGGGTCTGGTTGGTTGATATTGTTCTTCTTATGGGGTTGCTAACCCTCTCAGCTACTTCAATCCTTTCTATAAATCCTCTATTGTGGACCCTGATCTCAGTCCGATGATTGGCTGTGAGCATCTGCCTCTGTATTTGTAAGGTTCTTTCAGAGCCTCTCAGATGACAGCTATATCAGGCTCCTGTCACTTCTTGGTATCCTCAATAGTGACTGGGTTTAGTACTGTATATTGGATGGATCTTCAGGTGGGGCAGTCTCTGGTTGGCTTTTTCTTCAGTGTCTGCCCCACACTTTGTCTCTGTATTCCTTTGAGTGTTTTGTTCTCCCTTCTAAGAAGGACTGAAGTATCCACACTTTGATCTTCCTTCTTCTTGAGGTTCATGTTTTCAGTAAATTGTATATTGGGTATTTTGAGCTTTGGGGCTAATATCCACTTTTCAGTGAGTGCATACCATGTGCATTACTAAGTGACTGGGTTACCGCACTCAGGATAATATTTTCTAGTTCTATCCAGTTGCATAGGAATTTCATGAAGTCAGTGTTTTTAATAGCTGAGTTGTTCTCCATTGTGTAGATGTACCACATTTTCTGTATCCATTCCTCTGTTGAAGAATATCTGGGTTCTTTTCAGGATCTGGCTATTATGAGTAAGGCTGCTATGAACATGGTAGAACATATGTTCTTGTTATAAGTTGGAGTATCTTTGGGGTATATATATGCCCAGGAGTGGTATAGCTCCTGGTATAGTGCCTCAGGAAGTGCAATGTCCAGTTTTCTGAGGAACCACCCGACTGATTTCTAGAGTGGTTGTACCAGCTTGTCATCCCACCTACAATGGAGGAGTGTTCCTCTTTCTCCACATCCATGCCAGTATCTTCTGTCACCTGAGTTTTTGATTTTAGCCATTCTGACTGATATGAGGTGGAATATCAGGGTTGTTTTGATTTGCATTTCTCTGATGACTAAGGATGTTGAATATTTCTTTAGGTGATTCCCAGCTATTCGATATTCCTCAGTTGATGATTCTTTGTTTAGCTCTGTCCCATTTTTAATGTTATTTGATTCTCTGGGTTTTAACTTCTTGATTCTTTTTACACATTAGATATTAGCTCTCTATAGGATGTAGCACTGGAAAAGATTTTTTGAAATAAATTTGTTGCTGTTTTGTGCAAATGATACTGTGTTTGGCCTTTCATAAGCTTTGCAATTTTATGAAATCTCATTTTCAATTTTTGATCTTAAAGCATAAGCCATTGGTGTTCTGTTCATGAAAATTTTCCCAGTCACCATGTGTTCAAGGCTCTTACCCACTTTTTCTTCTATTAGTTTTAGAGTTTCAGTTATATGTGGAGGTTTTTGGTCCACTTGGAACTGAGCTTTATACACAGCCATGAGATGGATCGAATTACATTCTTCTACATGCTGACTGCCAGTTGAACCAGCACCAATTGTCGAAAATGCTATCTTTTTTCCAGTGGATGGTTTAAGCTCCTTTGTCTAAGATTGAGTGACCATAGCTGTGTGGGTTCATTTCTGACTGTTCAGTTCTATTCCATTGATCTACATAATAGTTTTTATACCAATACCACATAGTTTTTATCACTATTGTTGTGTAAGGGATACAGACATTGAGGATCTGCAATGATGATTCCCCCAGAAGTTCTTTCATTGTTGAGGATAGTTTGCACTATCCTGGGTTTTTATTTTTGTTCCAAATGAATTTGTGAACTTATCCTTCTAACTCTATGAGAAATTGAGTTGGAATTTTGATGTGGATTGCATGGAATGTGTAGATTGCTTTTGGCAAGATGGCCATTTTTACAATACTAAATCCATGAGCATGGGAGATCTTTCAAATTTTTGAGATCTCTAACTTCTTTCTTCAGAGACTTGAAGTTCTGGTCATACAGATTTTTCACTCACTAGGTTAGAGTCTCAATGAGGTATTTTACATTATTTGTGAATATTGCAACAGGTGTCATTTTCCTAATTACTTTTTAGCCTGTATATACTTTGAGTAGAGGAAGTATACTCATTTGTTTGAGTTAATTTTATATCCAGCCATTTTGCTGAAGTTCTTTATCAGATTTAGTAGTTCTCTGGTGGACTTTTTGGGGCCAGTTAAGTATACAATCATATCATGTGCAAGTAATGATATTTTGATGTTTTCCTTTCGAATTTATATCCTTCTGGCCTCCTTTTGTTGTCTGATTGCTCTGCCGAGAATGTAAAGTACTATTTTGAGTAGGTAGGGAGAAGGTTTGCAGCCTTGTCTAGTCCCTGATTTTAGTGGAATTACTTTAAGTTTCTCTCCATTTAGTTTGATGGTGGTTACTGGTTTGTTGTGCACTGCTTTTACTATGCTTAGGTATGGACCTTGAATTCCTGATCTTTCCAAGACTTGTAACAGGAAGGGGTATTGAATTTTTTCAAAGGCCTTCTCAGAATATTATGGATTACATTGATAGATTTCCATATATTCAACCATCTCTTCACCCCTGGGATGAAGCATATTTGATCATGATGGATAATCATTTTGATGTGTTCTTGGATTTGATTTGCCAGAATTTTATTGTGTATTTTTGTGTTGATAATCAGAAGGGAAATTGGCCTGATGTTCTCTTTCTTTGTTGGGACTTTGTGTGACTTAGGAATAAGTGTAATGATGGCTGCATAGAGGGAAATAGGTAGTGTTCCTTCTGTTTATAATATTTGGAATAGTTTGGACCATACTGGTATTAGGTCTTCTATGAAATTCTGATAGAATTCTGCACTAAATCCATCTGGTCCTGGGCTCTTTTTGGTTGGGAGCCTTTTAATGATTGCTTCTTTTTCTTTAAAAGTTATGGTACTGTTTAGAAGGTTTGTCTGTTACTGATTTAACTTTGGTAACTGGTATCTGTCTAGAAAATTGTCTATTTCATCCATATTTCCCAGTTTTGTTGGAATACACTTGTGTAATAGGATCTGAAGATTTCTTGAATTTCCTCAGTTTCTGTTGCTATGTCTCTCTTTTCATTTCTGATTTTATTTGGATAATCGTTCTGTGCCCTCTGGTTAGTCTGGTTAAGGGTTTCTATCTTGTTGATTTTCTCAAAGAAATAGCTCCTCATTTTGTTGATTCTTTGTATAGTTCCTTTTGTTTCTAGTTGGTTGATTTCAGCCCTGAGTTTGATTATTTCCTGCTGTCTGCTCCTCTTGGGTGTACTTGCATTTTTTTGTTCTAGAGCTTTGAGGTGTGCTGTCAAGCTGCTAGTGTATGCTCTCTCCAGTTTTGTTTTGGAGGCACTCAGAGCTATGAGTTTTCCTCTTAACACTGTTTTCCTTGTGTCCCATGAGTTTTAGCATGTTGTTCCTTCATTTTATTAAATTCTAAAATGTCTTTAATTTCTTTCTTTATTTCATTGACTAAGTTATCATTGAGTAGAGCATTGTTCAGGTTACATGTGTATGTGGGCTTTTTGTTGTTATTGAAGACCATGTTTACTCCATGGTGATCTGATATGATGCATGATATTATTTAAATTTCCTTTTATCTATTGAGGGCTGTTTGATGACCTATTATATGGTCAATTTTGGAGAAAGTACCATGTGGTATTTGTGGTAGTGAGAAGAAATTTTTTAAGATGATATTTTATATAGGTATCTGTTAAATGCATTTGGTTCATACTTCTGTTACCTATCACTGTGTCTTGGTTTGGTTTCTGTTTCCATGATCTGTCCATTGATGAGAGTGGGATGTTGAAGTCTCCTCCTATTATTGTGTATGGTGCAGTGTATGCTTTCAGTTTTAATAAAGTTCCTTTTATGAACTTGGGGTGTCTTTGCATTTGTAGCATAAACATTCAGAATTGAGATTTCATGTTGGTAGATTTTCCTTTGGTGAATATGAAGTTCCTTCCTTATCTTTTTTGAAGTCTTTTTATTGAAAGTTAAGTTTTATTTGATTTAGAATGGCTACTCTAGCTTGTTTCTTGGGACCATTTGCTTGGACAGTTGTTTTCCAGCCTTTTACTCTGAGGTAGTTTCTGTCTTTTGTTACTGAGGTGTGTTTCCTGTATGCAGCAAAATGCTGGGTCCTCTCTATGTATCCAAACTGTTAGTCTATGTCTTTTTATTAGGGAATTGAGTCTATTAAGAAATATTAGGGACCAATGATTGTTGTTTCCTTTTATTTTTGTTGTTATATGTAGAATTATGTTTGTGTGACTATCTTCTTTTTGGTTAGTTGAAATTAGATTACTTTCTTTCTTTTTCTAGAGTGTAATTTTCCTCCTTGTTTTGGAGTTTTCCATCTATTATCCTTTGTAGGGTTGGATTTGTAGAAAGATATTGTGTAAATTTGGATTTGTCATGGAATATCTTGGTTTCTCCACGTATGTTAATTGAGAGTTTTGATGGATATAGTAGCCTGGGCTAGTATTTATGTTCTCTTGGCATCTGTATGACATCTTCCCAGGATCTTCTACCTTTCATAAACTCTGGTGGGAAGGCCAGTCTAATTCTCCTAGATCTGCCTTTACATGTTACTTGACCTTTTTCCCTTACTGCTTTTAATATTCTTTATTTGTTTTCTGCATTTTGTGTTTTGACTATTATGTGACAGGCAGAATTTCTTTTCTTGTCCAATCTCTTTGGAGTTCTGTAGTCTTCTTTTATGTTTATGGGCATCTCTTTCTTTAGGTTAGGGAACTTTTCTTCTATCATTTTGTTGAAGATATTTATTGGGCCTTTATGTTGGCAATCTTCACTCTTTTCTATACATATTATCCTTAGGTTTGGCCTTCTCATTGTGTCCCAGATTCCCTGGATGTTTTGTGTTAGGAGTTTTTTTTTCTGTTTTGCATTTTCCTTGAAGGTTGTGTCACTGTTTTCTATGGTATCTTCTACCCCTGAGATTTTCTCTTCTATCTCTTGTAATCTGTTGTTATTTCTGGCAACTATGACTCCTGATCTCTTTCCTAGGTTTTCTATCTCCAGAAGTGTTTCCCTGTGTGATTTCTTTATTGTTTCTATTTCTGTTTTTAGATACTGGATGGTTTTGTTCAATTTCTCTACCTAATTGGTTGTTTTTTTTCTGTAATTCTTTAAGAATTTTTGCATTATTTCTTAATAGCCTCTATTGTGTTGTCCTATATTTTATGAAGAGAATTAATTATGTCCTTCTTAGTGTCCTCTAACATCATCATAAGTTGTGATTTTTTAAATCAAAATCTTGCTATTGTGGTATGTTCGGGGTATCCCAGGCTTATGATGGTGGGGACCTCGGTTTTGAAGATGCCAAGTAGACGTGGTTTCTGTTCCCTAGGTTCTTTCCCTTGCCTCTAGTCATCTGCTTCTCTCTGGTGTTAGCTGATCTTGCTGTCTCTGACAGTGGCTTTTCCCTCCTGTAAGCTTGTGTGTCAGCACTACTTGGAGACCAGCTCTCTCCCAGGGGGATCTGGGTACATGGAGCTGTGGCAAAGGGTCAGCTCAGGGGACAGACAGAAACCAAATTGATACTGTCCCAGACTGCTCCTCAGTTCCTGTGTCCTGAGGGCTCCAGACAGGTTCCTCTTGGGCCAGGAAAGTGAGCAGAAGTGGTGGTCTCACCTATGCTCTCTGGATTGTCAGCACTTCTGAGAATCCAGATTTATCCCTGCATGATCTGTGTACAGAGAACTGTGGAACAGTGTCAGGTCTGGGTGTACGTGAAAACCAATAAAATCCTGTCCGAGAGTGTTCCTCTTTCCTGTGTCCTGAGGACTACAGGAAGGTTCCTCAGAGCAGAAGTGGTGGTCTTACCTATACTCTCATGTGTGTCAGCATTCCTGGGAGACTGGCTTTCTCTAGGGGAATCTGGGTTCAGAGAATTGTGGCACAGGGTGAGCTCTGGGCACAGGCTGAAACTGGAAGGATCCTGCACCAGACTGCTCCTGGGTTCCTGTGTCCAGAGAGCTGCAGGCAGCTAATTATTGGTCCAAGAATGTGAGCAGAAGTGGTGGTCTCACCTGTGTTTTCAGGATTGTCAACAATTCTGAAAATTCAGCTCTCCCCAAGAAAGATCTGAGTTTGGTGTAATTCTGATAGGTCTGCCTCTATATGTTCCTTGACCTTTTTCCCTTACTGCTTTTAATATTCTTTCTTTGTTTTGTGTATTTGGTATTTTGACTATATGACCAGATCAATTTTTTTCTGATCCAATCTATTTGGAGTACTGGAGCCTTCTTCTATGTACATGGGCATCTCTTTCTTTAGGTTAGAGAAGTTTTCTTCTATAATTTTGTTTAAGATATTTAATGTAATTTTAAGTTGTGAATCTTCTGCTGATTTTTATACCTATTATCTATAGGTTTGGTCTTCTCATTGTGTCCTCAATTTTCTGGATGTTTTGGGTTGTACATTTTCTTTGACTATTGTGTCAATGTTTTCTTCTGCTCCTGAGATTGTCTCTTTAATTTCTTGTATTCTGTTGGTGATACTTGACTCCTGATCATTTTCCTATGTTTTCTATCTCCAGGGTTGTTTCTCTTTATGCTTTCTTTATTGTTTCTCTTTCCATTTTTTAGAGACTGGATGGTTTTGTTCAATTCCTTTACTTTTTTGTTGTGTTTTCCTTTAAGGGATTTTTATGTTTCATTTTTAAGGGCTTCCACTTGTTTACCTGTATTTGCTTGTATTTCTTTAAGGAACTTATGTCCATTAAAGTCCCCTATCATTGTGAGATGTGATTTAAAATCTCTGTTTTGCTTTTCTGGTGTGATGGGGTATCTAGGACTTGCTATAGTGCGAGAACTGGGTTCTGATAATGCCAGGTAGCCTTGGTTTCTGCTGCTTATGTTCTTGAGCTTGATTCTTGCCATCTGGTTATCTCTAATGCTACCTACCCTTGACGTTTCTGACAGGAACCTCTCCCTCCTCTGATGCTGGTTTTGCCAGAACTCTTCAGAGCACAATTGTTTCTGTGATCCTGTGATTCTGGGAACATATGATCCTGAGATCCTTGGTGTTCAGAGCTCCTAGGAGTCAAGCTTTCTCAGTGTGTTGCAGGAGTGAGTTTGAAGCCAGAGCCCAGGGTTTGCTCTGGGCACAGGTGGAAGCTGGAGGGAACCTGTCTCTCTGGCCAGGCAGGGGCTTGTGTTTCCCTGCTTTCTGTGGGAGCCCCAGTTATGCTCAGTGTTGGGAAAGTTGTTGTGGCCCCAACTGTGACTTGAGTGTGTCAGAGCTCCAGTGTTCCTACTAGTTGTGTCCAATTTCCTGGAAGTCTAGCTCCCTTTGTAATCATGTGATCCTGGGCAGGGATTTCAGAGCACCTGGGAATCAGGCTCCCTCTGGGTGTTGTAAGATTGGCTGTAATACTAGCACCCCAGGTCTGCTCTGGGTCCAGGTTTATACTGGAAGGACCCCATGCCACTGGCTGTTGGAAGTTCTTACCTCCTCGAATCCTGGGGGTGCGCCTTATTCCAGGTGTTGGGGCAGATGTTTTGGCCTCTCCTGTGATCCTTGGTATTTCAGAGCACTTAGGACTTAAGCTTCCTCTGGGTATTGTGGGACTGTGATCATGGGCCTATTAGAGCACCTGGGAGCCCAGCTTCTGGGTTTTGTGTTACTGGGTGAGGAGCCAGCACCCAAGGTCTACTCAGGGAACTGGTTCAGCCCAGAAAGGCATATTTAGGCTTTTGTTACTACCAGAAAATGTGTTCCTAATCTTACTATCACTGGATAATCTCAGTGTCATTGCCTGATTATTGAAATATTTATCATTTTTCCTTACAAAGGGAACATAGAAATATCACCATAAGTTTTACTCAAAACAGTGCCCAATGCCCTACTTTTGGAAGAAATGGGGAAGGAATCAGATATGTTACTTCTTTAGAAAACTCTTACACTTGTTTTTAACTACATTCATAATAAAAATCCATAGTATCAATGCAGAGTAGTGAACATCTGTTTATTCAGCTCTTACGAGGTTGTAATAGGAAAATTGCAACAACTTTGAGGTCAGTCTGTGCTGTATAGCAAATTCAAAACAATCCCAAGCCTTGTAACTAGGCTCTACCTCACAAACACAAACAAACAAAATTACAAATAATTAAAAATTATTAATAATTCTCAGAAACTGTTATTCTTGCTATGCAGTAACCTTTAAAACACTTTTCTTATTATCTTTGCAAGTTATTTATAGGAAATACTTTTATAGTCTAAATAGAGTCTTCATAAAAAAAGAGATTTGACAGCGGATGACAAAATCATCTAATCTAGACATGCCATGACAAACAATATCATTTATAAATTGATGTTTTCCAAACAAGTATCATAGCTCCTTGTAGAACTAATTGTGGTATTTAAAGATAACTGAATACACCTAGCTTTAATTATACATATTAAGCTCACAAGTGTCCTTGAAAAAGACAATGTGTACTTTGGGGGTTGAGACAGACATATGAAATCAACTTATTACCTGATTGTAATATGAATTCCATATTAAATGTGCATTGATAGCAGGTACCCATCATTATTTTGTCCCAGTAAGCTATCTTTGGCATATATTCACTGTATAAAGAGACTATTCACTTAATAATATGTCTAAAAAGAAAGTTTGACCAAGATGAAAGGAACTATGCTTCTAGAAGCTCCAGTGTACTTCTCATTTCTATAGCTATTATCCCATAATGGATCTACTTACTAGATACACCAATTCCTGTAACTTTAATAAAAATGATGCATTCTCTGTGGTTTATCTTGAATACTCCTTCTTTCTCATATCTTTAAGTAAATAATATTTGATTAGAAAAGTACCCAGATTATCCTTTTGTCCTTCTCTATGAATTATAATTCTTGTGGTCATTTTCTCCAAGAAAATTATTTATAGAAAAATAATTTGAGCAGTTTTGCTGTTGAATAGAATGGAATATGATGATGTAAAAAGTCATTATAGTGAATGTATAAAATTGCTTATATTAATAGACAAGCAACAGGAGAAAAAAGTCTATTAAAATTAGGAAAGATAATGATATATGCAATGACAAATTAGATAGAAGTTAAAAAATAAGTCAGAGACAGTTAAAATTTTATAGTGAATCTTTTATATTTTATTAACTGCAACAAGATGTTTGCACTGACTTGTTGTCAACACCATATCTATATTATACTCATATTATGTCCATTCCACACTGGGCAAGAAAGAAACTGAGTAACTTGCCTATTTATTATGAATGTACTTTTTTCTATCACCCTCTGTACATATATAAGAATATATAATGGTGATATAACTAGAACTAGTTTTTCTTGTAGTTACAGAACCGTGACATAAAATAGACTGGACATTTACTACTAACTCACATTTCATCATTGTCTTGCTTTCAATATCTGTCTCACCAAGGACGAAGTAGGTTGTTCTTATATACAATAAGTGGGTACAAACTCTTTGATTATACATATTCTTATTTTGATATAGCATTGTGGATACATTACAATATGTGATTGACGAGTGACGTAAATACTGGCCTCATTTCTTCCTATTACGACCACTGATTGAATTTGAGACTCATTTAAAATAAAACATTTTTATATTGTTTCCATTATGAAAACATTGATTTGACTATCTCATTATAGGAAAATATTTTTGGAGCAGTGAAATCTTCAACAATTGATGATGACTTTTGAATCAAATAACAATTTATGTTCAAAGTTTGTGAAGTCTAAATTTGTGACTTTATTTACACTTTGAAATGATCAGTACATAAATCTCTGTTTTTGCACTCTAAGACAAAATTCTAAATTAACCAAAAATGAAGGCTTTACATGTTTGAATATTTATTTGAGGGTTAGGCACATGTAAATCCAAATAACAGGAAATGCTATTTTGGTGAAAAATTCAATGAAGAGTAAAAATCATTAAAGATGGTTAATTAAGAGGCTGCTTGTCTTAAAAGAGAGGATGATGCTGATTTAACAACGTTGTAAAAATAACTTGTGGAAGCATAAATTTTTGGTATCTAATTGATGATATCAAAGAAGTCTCTCTCTCTCTCTCTCTGTGTGTGTGTCTGTGTGTCTGTGTGTGTGTGTCTGTGTGTCTGTCTGTGTGTGTGTGTGTGTGTGTGTGTAGTTTCCACTTACATTTTGAGACTCAGGAACAACAGGAAAAACTTAACTTTCCACTAACCATCAGACATAGTAACTAACAATACTCCTCTAGTACAGTATTTGAAAGAATAGTGTAAAACAATCCTGACCTGGTTGAGAAAACAATTTATAAAATAATACTTTACATCAATAAGATAAGTAAATTCTATAGTAAAAGGACTATAGAAATGCGACTTAGGGAAAATAAATGATGTGAAATGCCACTGAAAGTTAAAAGAAAAATGAAAATATGAATGAGTCATCTTTTCTCACGACAGAGAGGTTGTATGATCAAAGCAGTCTCTTGATGGAGTAGAAGTTGAAATTGGGTTGTGATAGATAATAATGATTATAAATTTGATATGTTCTAGAATCATCAAATAGACAAGGTCCTTAGCTGAAGGAACAGAACTGACTAGAGCATTCGGAGGCCAGATGATATGACTGAGAGTTCCTGTGTCCAGCGGCATCTTGCAGTTTCCCCTTGGACCTGGGATGTGGGCAGAGGTGTGCAGAAGTGGCAGTCTGTCCTGCGGTCTCAGGATGTCTGCACTACTGGGTGTTTAGATCTCTTTCCCATGGGATTTGGATGTAGGGAACTGTGGGATGGTATCAGTCCACTTCCGGGCAGAGCCAGAAACAGTAAGTGTCCGACCAAGAGGACTTCTGCCTCTGTGTGTCCTAAATCCACCAGGCAGGTCACTTGGTAGCAGAAAAGTGGGTCTTACCTGTGCTCTCAGGTGTGTAGGCACTCCTGGAGACTGTCTTCCAACTCTAGGCACAAGCAAGGATCAAAGAATCCTGCCCCTGATTGCTCCTAGGTCCTTGCACCCAGGGGGCACAGTTGACATTAAGTGATTCCCTCTTGGGTCTGGAATGTGGGCAGAGGGTAGTCTCCTCTGACTTCTCAGGAGTGTCCACTCTTCTGAGGGTCCAGCTCTCCACCACCACCCCCACCCCCGCATGGGATTTGGGTTCAGAGAGCTCTTTGGTTGTTTCAGTTTGGTCCTTGGTGTGGACCAGAACTGTGGGAATGGGTGGCTGACTGTTCCTATATTCCTGTGTCCAGAGCCACTGTGCAGTTTCCCCTTGGACTAGGGATTTTCTAGATGCTTGATATACAACCTTAATATTTTTGGTTTAGCATAGTTATAGGTATGTACTGCTGTGTCTGGCTTTACATGATTTCTGGTAACTGAACCCAAGTGCTCAAAAATGAATGAAAAGTAAAAGAAAAAGGACTGAAAAGTATTTTACCCTTTTATATACTATTCTTCTGTTGCTATGATAAAAAGTAACTTAAAGAAGAAATTGTTTATTTTAGATCACCTGAAAAGTATATAAAGTTGAGAAAGGTGTAACACAGAAGCAGAAAAGCAGAAATCTGGCTGACAGAACTGAATACTGTATATCAGGAAGGAGAGAGAGAGAGAGAGAGAGAGAGAGAGAGAGAGAGAGAGAGAGAGAAACAGAAGGAAGAAGGAAATAGAAAAGACTATAAATTCTGAAAAAAAAATTCCCCAGTGGCATGCTTTCTCCAGTAGTGTTATATCTTCTAATATTTTATAATGTTCATTTAAATTTTTAATTTGAATAAGAATGCCTCACATAGGATTATATATTTGAATGTTTGTATTTTTTTTCCTCTGAAATGCAGTCTTTACCATGAAACTTCTTGAGTTCATCTCAAAACCTATATATCTCTTGGTATTGCTGTATCCATTCAGCTCTGATAAAGAGTTCAACTGCTTCCTAATCCACAGTCCAAAATCCTCATTTCACAACTAGCAGCATGGTAAGGCCTGTCAAAGCCCTTGTACCAAGTTCTGCTTTAGTGTTATATTGCTGGAAAAAGGCACCATGGCCAGGACAACTTTTACAAATGAAAGAGAAAATATCTGCTTGAGGCTAAATTGAAGAGTTTTGGATGAATGGTGTTGGCAGAAGAGATTTCAAGACAGCTTAGTATTGAATTATTAAGTTGTTAATAACAATTATTCTAATGAGGATCTATAATGAAGAAAGCAATTAAGCAAGAAAATAATACAAAATGTACAGTCTGAATCAAACAATAAAACCAGGAAATATAATGGAACAATTACTGTATTCAAGGAAAAAAAGGCATGAGATGCTTGATACCAGTGGGCAGTAAAGAGAGAAGTGTCTTCAGGACAAAACCATTCAACTAAATTTGAATATAGGAAAACAAAATTAATGAAAAGTTTAAATAGTAAGGGAAACAATTAAAGACATAAAATGGATGAAATGTATTTGAACAAGAGGGCCAAGCTTCAGCCACTCCAAGTAGAACCTGGAGCTTAGCCTACATTCTTCTCCCTTTAGAATTGAGGATAAAACAAAGGGGTCATGGAATTTCCTTCAATGGCTAAATAAAGTTGCAGAAGCTAGGCATTTGGCCAGGTTTTCACTGCATGGAAGCCTAGAGAGGTTATCACATGAAGTTGTAAAAATGTAGCCTGAATTGTGGAGGAAACTTCAAAATATTGGAGATAACATACTCATATAAAACCTACCAATAACAAACTGATTATGGGGTATGGAACCAGTTCAACAGAGAGAAATGTGTTGCAGTCAAGAAAGCTAAAGAACTTGGAAGTCTGAAGACTCCTTTGATCTTTTAACATAGAGCTTCAGAATTTGGAGTTTGCCCTTCTATGTTTGGTCTTACTTTACTCTAATATTTAATCACTATGTTTCATTTCCTCTATTTGCAATGCTAATCTATAGTATGCTGGAAGTATGCAATTCTCCTTTTTTTTCGATTTTACAAGAATTAGAGTTAAGAGATTGCCATGAATTTCATAAGAGGCATTGAAATGTGGGCTTTTGAACAGTATTGTGACTGTGATATATGATGGAGATCTTTGAATTTGGAGTAATACAGTGTTGAGGGAGTGGAATGGGTGGTTCAAATAGGAATATTCCCCATAGACTCATATATTTGAATGCTTGGTCAGTAGGCAGTGACACTATTTGAAAGGATTAGAAGGTGTGGCCTTGATAAGGAAGGTTAGGTCTTCACAGTACATGTCACTGGTGATGGGCTTTGAAGTTTTCAAAAGCCCAAGCGATGCCAAGTTGCTCTCTCTTCTATTTCTTATGGATCTGGATGCAGAATTCTCAGTTACTTCTGCACTATGTTTCTCTTTCTGCTGCCACCCTCCTTGCTATGATAACAATGAACTAAATTTCTAAAACTGTAAGCAACACCCAACTAAATATTTTCCTATAAAAAAGTTGTCCTGTTCATGGTGCCACTTCACAGCAACAAAACACTGACTAAGAAAATGTCCAACTAAGGACCAAGTATTCAAGGGTAAGAGCTTATGGGGCACATTTGTTATTTAAATAGCCATACTCATTGATAGTCATTTCTTTAGCCAACATGCAAAGTACTTCCAAAAACTAAGGACAGTTCTGTAAATTTGGGTTTGTGGTTAGTGCATAACATTCACAAAAGATATTATAAAAAGTGAATAAGTCATTAAAAGAAATCCTTTAATAATATCCTGTCAGAATAGACATTCATTTTTTTAATATACAGCATAGATATTGGTGACAAACTCCTTTCTTTCAAGAGGCATATAACAGACTGAAAGGACCAGATAAGTTAAAAGAAGACAATTGGTAATCATATATCTGGCAAAGGCTTACATGCAGAAAGAAAGCACTGTGACACTAAAGATAAAAAGCTATACAACTTAACTTTTTAAAGATTTATTTATTTTTCTTTTGTGTGTATGTGTGTTGACATGCACCTATGTTTGTTTATCACACACGTGCCCAGTAACTTAAGAAGCCATAAGAGAGAATTAGATCACCTAAAATTGGAGTTACAGATGTTTGTGAGCTGCTATGTGGGTGCTGTAAATTGAACCTGATACCTTTTGAAGAACAGCCAGTGCTCTTAACCAAAGTCTTCTCTCCAGGCCCATACATCTTAATTTTTAAAAGGCTGTGGGGTGGTGGGCAGTGAAAGGTACCCTGATTCTTGGTCAAGACAGGTCAAATCCCTGGGAGACCCTAAAAGAGATGGCAAGTGTATTCTCAGCCTCCCAGATCAGGGCCTCACTAACTGCAGCCCCCCACAAAACCCTGTAGAGAGGTATGAGACAGACCAGTTACATAGAGCAATGCTCCAAGCGCCTCCCCCATAGGTGAGGATGTGACCACAGTTCACATAGTCTCAAGACAGATCAGTTATAGAGACAGGACCACAGCCCCCGAATATGTAGATGAGGACGGACCCATCCAAAAAACTGTATCTAATTGCTATGTTCAGAATTAAAGGTGTGCAGGAATTATTCTATTGTCTGAGAGCTTCTGTCATAAGGGCTATAACACTGCTGCTTGGAGAAGAAGTCTGTTCTTCCGAAATCATCCCCACCAGAAGCTCCCTGGCAGCCCTCTCTGGCTAGTCAGTCTCCTGCTGGCTCAGCCCAGCCAAAGCAACCCAAGCAGCAGTGGCTCAAAGGAGAAGGACTGCCAGTTGGGGGCAGACAAAGCTGTCCCCTCTCCTTGCCTGAGTTCTCTATCTCCTCTCCCAAACCCATACAACTAGCCAGGCAAGATATCTCCGTGGAAGAGTACCCCAGTGCCAAAGCTCTGCAAAAGGCTACAAGATTTGTAAAGTTACTATAATATTTAAAATATGTAAAATATAAACAGAGGCACAAACATTTATAAAATAATTTCATAATGCACACATTAAATTGCAAATGTATACAAAATACCTAGGATCACAAAAGGTACATTACAACAAAAATTATTCCGGGTTTATGTTGAATTCCAAAATTTTGAATTAAAAGTATGTAAGACTATGGGCAAATGATCTTAAAGAAAAAGCAAACACAGAGACATTGATGTTATTGTCTATGAGAATTTAATTCTTTAATCTTTATCTGACTTTGTGGTACATATAGCAATAACCTCATAAGTAATGAATATTTATGAATATTGAGTTGACTTTGTATGTTATTACC
This sequence comes from Rattus norvegicus, assembly GCF_021556685.1. Taxonomy (NCBI): domain Eukaryota; kingdom Metazoa; phylum Chordata; class Mammalia; order Rodentia; family Muridae; genus Rattus; species Rattus norvegicus. The sequence continues at coordinate 35,565,188 of NC_141553.1, forward strand.
ACACATAACTGCACATAAAGCATTATGAGTAGCAACAATCCTGGTAGAAACCTCCCTCTAACTTTTGGTTCAGATGCATGGAGATCTGTCCCTAAAACTGGAGATAGACTGAGGGTTGTCATGCTGAAGTGCAGTCTCAACTCATCTCAGATGGCCAATGAATCTATTTAATCTTTCTTCAACAGCCTCCCAGTCAAAGGAGAAAAAAGAACTAACAATATTGTGGGATTTCCCTAATTCCTTAGTGTGTTTTTACACATTAGTTCACAAACAAAGAGTATACCAGGTATATCAAATCATTAGACAAGGAGATAATAAGTAACAAGAAATATAAATTCACTGGTTCATATATCACAAGTGGAATTATAACTCACTACCACAGTAATGATGATAATATTGTAAAATTAATTAAAATGAGGAAATCAATCAAGAGAGGGTAGGAAGACTCTAGTAGCTAGAAGGTGGAGAGGATTCCTATAAAATGATGTTTTCCATATATGACATGTCTGTTGCACTAACAAACACACAGCACCTGTGCCCATCTGCAGAAACCCATAACAAAAAGAGTAGAGAGACAGGAGGGGGACAAATGACAATAAAAAAGGAGTCAAAAGGTGTGAGAACAATGGTAATGAGGATGGGAATATTATCATAATACATTATGTATGAATAATAAAAACTTAGATTAAAAACATTCAAACTAAAAGGAAGGTACAAATATCATAGTTGAACAGAGTAATGAAAACAAGAAACACATAAAAATGTGTATTTGTAACAGACATATTTGATGAATTAGTGTCACATGTTTTAACTAATGAGAGACATAAATGTAGAACTTTTTAAAAACTCTTTGCTATAGTAACTAAAAAGAAATTCTACACTGAACATGAAAGCAAAACTCCTGAAAACAAAAGACAAAGAGAAATATGTCCACAGAACAATAACACATTTTCAAAGAGGAACAATAGGATTGATACCTGGTGTTGGAATAAAAATAACAAGCAAAACTTTTTGCATAGAATGTTCAAAGTTCTTAGAAAGTATATTTTCTAACTTAGAATAATAAAACAAGTGATAATATCTTTCTAAAGTAAAGCAAATAAGTTTGCTTCAAATAAAAATGGAGATATTTCATTGCTTGTCAATTAGCACTAGAGCAAACAATGAGAAGTATTTTGTTTTTGTTGTTTCTGTTGGTATTTGGTTGGTGTGGTTTTTCCTAATAGAGAGACAGAGGAGAGAGGGGGGGGCAGAGACAGAGAGAGAGAGAGAGAGAGGGAGAGAGAGAGAGAGGGGAGAGAGAGAGAGAGAGAGAGAGAGAGAGAGAGAGAGAGAGAGAGAAAGACAGAGAGACAGAGAGACAGAGAGACAGAGAGGCAGACACAGAGAGACAGACACAGAGAGTCACAGAGAGAGACAGAGACAGAAAGATGGAGGATTATCCTAAGATAAATTCATGAAATTTGATAAAGAAATATGTATTTGAAAAGTAGTCGAGGTGTTCATTTTAAGGTTGTGTTTAGATGAAAATGAAATAGAAAATAAACCCAAATAAATAACAAATGGTTTTTGTGCACATATATGCCTACATGCAAAATATACTTCAAATGAAACAACTAATAAAGACAGAACAATGCAAATGCCAATGAACTTCTGTGCTTTCAACATTGTTGCTAATACATCAAAATATGTTTGAAGCTGATCTCAAGGGAGACGGAAGATGATAAATCTATATTTCATAAGATGATGGCAGAAGAAAGGAAGACAAAAGACATTGGATATTGGAAAAGAAGAGAAAAATAACTCATAGTAGAGTGGAGCAAAGAGCAGACATGATAAATATCAATCATATAAAAACAATAGAGGCTGATGTTTATCTTGTCATGAAATCTACAGTGAATTACTTACAAATGATAACGAGCAAGATATGAGGGGTCCAGCTATAATTGCATCACTCTTGAGGCACGAATGGAAGTGGAATGTCAAGTGCAAGGGCAGATTGGGCTATATAAATCCATCTTGAAATATATAGTAAGCAACCCTCTACTTGATGTCCACCAAAAGTCAGTGGAAAGAAGGAAAAAATAAAAAGAAAGATTTATTTTACCTTTCTGTCTGAGGACACAGCTAAGTAGTAGTGTGCTTACTGTCCCGCGCGCGACTTTTCGCCGGCAAGAAGCACACGGACATTTAGAAATCCTTACTGTGACCACTTCATTAATCTTAGAAGAGGAAAAAGCCCCGCCACGCCAATATGGCACGCTTATAAAACCCTAGTGCGGCACACCCACACCTGATTGGTTGTTACCCATGATCTCATAAGGCACGCCCCGGAGTGGGCAAGGACCTGGCATGAAGGCACTCTTGCACACGCGCTCAGTTAACTTCCTGAAAGGGGGTCCGGCTGGCGCGGCGAAGGCTGGCGCCATCTTGTAATGGCGGAGGCTATCCTGGCCTACCACGTGGGGCGCAGTGGAAGCCAGCGCCATCTAGTGGTGGCGAATGTTATAGCGGCCCTCTACAGCTTACTAGAATGAAAAGGCCTTAGGCTTACTACACAACATTAAAGGTAAATTATAATAAAGTAGAACTTTTATACATGCCATAGTTCCAGAGAACATTATGCAAGATGCCAAAGGAGGGAAACACCGTCATCAAAGCAGCTCTTCTCTATGTCATATGGAGACCAGCACAAAATAAATACAACTGGATACAGTGTAGAAATCAATAGACTGCGGTGAGCCTAGCCCCGCTGCATGCATTTGCATCACAGCATCCTTCCCCTACATCATGGCTAAAGGACTATCTTTGAAGATGGGATGAAAAAAAGAGGCATAAATGCAAAAAATCTACTGTGAAACTGTCTGTTTTAGAAATGACTACATAAACAAGACAAGAACACTGACACTGTCCATGGGCATATTAGCAGGGATGGGGAAAAGTTTTGCAGAATGCACCCCAAAACAAAGAACTACAGGCAATTAATTATTTCTGGGGGAAAAGATTTAACCTCTCTCAACTATGAGCAAATTTATTGTTGTTGAATGCAGAGTGGAGATGCTTGAAATCATAGATGCACAAAAATTTATGAAAACCCAACATTCATTGGTGAATCTGTCTTCATTAAAGTCTTCTGAAGGTAGCTAATGCAGGAATTAATTTTGTAAGTTGTGAGGTAATAGATATTTGTATAAACAACCTTCATTGTGTTAAAGGGGAAGAAAATAGGAATAGCAGAATAATAGGAAGGCAAAAAGCTTCTGCAAGTTCACATAAAGGAGCTGGTATTGATGGTTGACAGACTCAGAAGACATTACATAGTGCAAAACAAAAGAGAACTACCATATGACCCAGCTATGCTGGCATGTATGTAAACAGTTTTTACCTATACATTTGCATATATGCTGACATACACGTAAATACCATGACATATATGTAAATAATTTTACAACCCACAATCAAGATACATGCACAATCATGATTTTGCTGCTCTTTTTCACAATAGCCAGGAAATTAACAGGACTACATGTTCATCAACAAATGAGTAGGTAAAAAATGGGGTAGAATATCATTCAACCACGATGAGAAATGAAATTTTGAAATTTCCACGGAAATGGAAGGTAACTGAGACTTAGATAAACACACTATGTCCTCTTTCTTGTGCATATTCTGACAGCTAAGGTATATCCAGGTGGACATTCAGTCAACTAGAAAAGATGCTAGTATTCTGTAAAAAGGTGGCTTTAAAGATGGGGCAGAGAAGATTATAGGTCCAAGTAGAAGAAAGAAGATGGAGGGCCAAATGGTCTGTGGTTGGTGTACAGAAATTAAATAGGTCGAATGGAAGGAAAAAATTAATTAAAATAAAATATGGATTTAAATTCTATATGTAAACTAAGGTTTTGAGAAGCTAGATGGTCAGAAATATAAATGAAAATGGCATCATCTACTATATTTTATATTTTGTGGTCAGCTAAATAATGATTATCTGAAACCAGGTGACTTCTCATGGAGAAATGCTTAGAAAAAAATGATGTGGCAATCTTTTTTATAAAGGAAAGCTCTTCAATCAATATTTCATTTTCATATGTAAATTCCATCAACCATAAGGAAACAGGCAATTATTGAACTGTAAGAAATTATTAAATGCCTATTTAAAACGTGTTTTTAAAATGTCACCTACATCACTCTGCATATAATGAATAAAGCACCAGCATCTTTCTTGATCTAAATGCTATTGACCTTTGCAGTCACAACAACCATCAAGGGACAAGTATCATAAGAAAAACTTTAAGTAACTATTCTACTCATTCACATTTGCACAAAATAATAGTTTTGTATCTGAGTCACATACTTGACCGCCTTAGCTTTGCATTTTAGGACATTGAACATTTATTTTGTGTTTTTTTTTTTTTTCGGAGCTGGGGACCGAACCCAGGGCCTTGCGCTCACTAGGCAAGCGCTCTACCGCTGAGCTAAATCCCCAACCCCTTATTTTGTGTTTTTAAGTGTTTCTTTTGGGGGCTGAAGAGAGAGCTGAAAGGTAAGAACACTTGTTGACAATCCTGAGTTAGATCCCTGGAACTTAGATGGAAGACATAGAGAACTCATCCTACAATATACATTCTCACCTCTGCCTTCAGGTTATGCAAGCACAGATGTGACTGCACACACACACACACACACACACACACACACACACACACACACACACACACACAGAGAGAGAGAGAGAGAGAGAGAGAGAGAGAGAGAGAGAGAGAGAGAACCAGAGGCATGGTGTGTTATGGACCTGAGAGGAGGCAGGGAGACAGAGAGAGAAGACAGATATAGATAGATATAGATATAAATATAGATATAGATACAGATATATAGATTAGATACAGATAGGTATAGATGATATAGACAGAGATAGAGTAAATAAACAAGTAAGTGTAGTTGATTAATTACTAATTTAAAACTTAGACAATAAGGGGGTAAATTTTATTTTATTTTCACAACTACCCATTACAAACAACAAAATCATTTCAAAGGTCTTTTGCTGGCTCCTAAAGATTAAATCATGAATGTAGATTTCCCAATTAGAATCTACCACGATTTACTCTTACAATGGTCCTCAGAAAAAGTAAAATATTTAGGTGATAGATTTTTAATTCCTTCTTGTTTTGAATTTTTTATAGCAATGCTTGGAAAATGTTTAATTTTTAAGTGAGGATGCCTCAGTCCAACTTGGAGTGGAGAAGAAAGCAACCACAAGGGGGGAGGGAGTGAGAGACAGGGTAAAAAAAGGGGATGAGGGTGGGTGAGAGGGGAACAGGCTCTGGTATTGGATGGGAGGGGAAAGGATTGAAGCCCTGGAGACCAGCAGAAGGGAATGGGAACAGATGACCTTGGGAGAAAGGAGGGTTGGACAACCCTCTAGGATGTACCAGAGACCAGGGAAGGGAGAGATCATCAGGATTCGTGGCGAATTATAGATGAAATGCCCTATAGTGGGGAGAGGGAAATTATTGAATTCATCTAAAGCAGAAAGACAAGGAACTCTGACCCATAATTCTTCCTGTTTGAAAGAAATGCAGGGATGGAAATGGAGAAGGGCCTGAGGAAAAGAAGATCAAATGACAGGCCCAAGACCTGATCATTACTGAGGCTATGGGATGTTCACAAAATGGGATCTATCATGCCTGCCCTTCAAAAGACTCTACAAGCAGCTGAAAGAGTCAGATGCAGATATGTGCACCAACCAATGAACAGAAGCTGCAGACCTCTCTGGTTGAATTAGGGAAAAACTGGAGAAAGCTGAGGAGGAGGGCAACCCTGTAGGAGGAACGGCAACCAGGCAGCATACACCAGCTGAGATGCAGTCTCCAACACTTGTACAGCAGAGGACTCTTGGGTATATATTCAGTCACAGAAGGTGCAACTAACCCTCAGGAGATGAAGGCCCCAGGAAGTTTAGAGGTCAAGTGGGGTAGGTGGAGTGTGGACATCCTTGTGGAGACACAGGAGTGTGTGGGGTGGGCAGGGAAGATGTATGGTATGTGGAAATGGCAGGGGGTAGGGGAAAAACATCTGGAGTGCAAAAATAAATAAAAACAAAATCTTGAAAGATGGTTGTCTTCATTTCAGATTCCAATAAAACTTCTGACAATACTAAGAGTTCATTATTAAATCTCCCAAGTCAGTTTTACATTATGGTTTTGGATTTAACAGGATTAAGAATTAAAACACAGATATATCCCTTAAGGAAGTGTAAACTTGGCTCTTGCTTAACCATGTCCAGAAATAAGTATGATGAATTTGAACGAGGAGTGATGCATATTTCTTTCATAACTGAATACTAATTTTTCTTTCAGATATTTTTACTTTCATGTGATAAAATGTTTAAAGCAGAAATCCGATGCCCCAAGAATGTAAAGCATTAAATCAAATAATTTTCCACCTAGTTTTAATAGCAGGTCGAACAAATAATGTCTTATTTTTTAAGCATTTGTAAGTTGCATTTTCTAGATAGCTCACTGCCAGTTTGTCTATTTCATCTACCCAACATTATTAGTGCTTCTATTTTCACGTCATCAACTTACCACTTTAATCTGATGAGCACCAGCGTAAGACTTGCTCTCTCATACTCATAAATCAGCTTCATAAATCCTTAAGTGTGTTTTTCTTCCATTGGGAAAACTGCATGTCAGAAAGAGAGCATAGTGGTTATTTTACTTATTGTTGAAAGCTACCAAATATTTATGAAAGTGTTCACTGCAAACGTGACATAATGGCTCACCCATTAGTTGTATACGTCTTCAACCTTAAGATAATCAACAGCAATTACAAAACATTAACATTATGTTCCTTGTTAGATTTGTTCTCTGCAGACTGAAATTAATATGTTGTAATTTAAAAAAAATCATCTTTGAGAATTTTATACAATATATTGCTCAACTTTTCTCCCAACCTTTCACATTTACCTTACTTACAATCTCATCTCTGTTTCTGTCTCTCTCTGTCTCTCTGTCTCTGTCTCTCTCTGTCTCTGTCTCTCTCTGTCTCTGTCTCTCTCTGTCTCTGTCTCTCTGTCTCTGTCTCTCTCTGTCTCTGTCTCTCTCTGTCTCTGTCTCTCTCTGTCTCTGTCTCTCTGTCTCTCTGTCTCTCTCTCTGTCTCTCTCTACCACCCATCATGTCTAATTTGCTCCCCATATACCACTGGATGTGTGGCCTTCCATTGGAGCACTGATGACTTATTAAGAACTACACTCTTAAGGGAAAATGGATCCTCATTTTTTCGGCAGCCATTAGTCTATCTTGAGCTTGCCTAGTTTTTGTGCATACTGTCACATCCACTGAGAGTTCATACAAATTCATTCATGGAGCTACCCTGTTGTGGCTGGAATCCACTGTTTCCTAGTAGTCAGCTAATGTCTCATGTCCTGGCTTCCAGAACAATCCCTAAGCCTTGAGCTTAAGGTTTGTGATATAGTTGGACCATTTAGGGCTGAGCATTCCTCAGTCTTATTTTCTGCATCTGCATCACTTTTTCACCTCTGTTAATCAACATCTATTGAAAATAAAAGGTTTCTCTGTTGAAAGCTGGGAGATAACATCCATTCACAGGTATAAGTAACCAGGAATTGCTTTAATACTATGTCCATGTAGCAGACTAGAAGAAGCTGGTTCTTACCCGGGGCCTATAACCCATTTATTCATGGGTTCTTGACCTGATAGTGGTGTCCTGTGTGGTTTCATCTAGTCCAGTGGACTGAAATCCCATTAGAAAGCAATTAATTCTATGTTACATTTATTTCTAGCAAGTTACATGAATTACAATAAATTAAGATAAATGGAAATTTTCCAATACGAGTGATTTAGTCTAAGGCCAGACTCTGGTTATAGTAACTGTTTTGATTTTCAAAAACAGAAATTATAGCACTAAAATGGGTGATTTGGTGAGTATAAATTATTGCTTAATTAAAAATAAAATCCTGAGAATGAACTATTGAACTATCCAATCATCATTAACTAAATAATTAATTTGCATTTTAACTTAAAAATTATAAGCAAGATTCTTATAAGTAACATTGAATGTCTCAATTGTTGTTGGAACTTTAATTTAAAATAATTTAAGATTTCCGCCTTTTCCTGGGAGGAGTCTGCTTCACTGTCATGAGTCTCTTCAAGTTCATGGATATTGGAATCAACCTGACAGATCCTATGTTCAGAGGAATTTATAGGGGGCTTCAGAAGCATCAAGATGATTTACAAGAGGTAATAGGGAGAGCTGTCCAGATAGGTGTTAAAAAGTTTATGATCACAGGTGGAAGTCTACAAGACAGTAAAGAGGCACTGCGGTTGGCACAAACATATGACAAGTTTTTCAGTACAGTGGGGTGTCATCCCATGAGATGTGATGAGTTTGAGAAGGACAGCCCTGACCAGTACTTAGCAGGATTGCTGCACCTTGCTGAAAACAACAAAGGAAAAGTTGTAGCAATAGGGGAGTGTGGACTTGATTTTGACCGACTTCAGTTTTGTCCCAAAGATACTCAACTCAAATATTTTGAAAAACAATTTGAATTGTCAGAACAAACAAAATTACCAATGTTTCTTCATTGTCGAAATTCACATACTGAGTTTTTTGGATATTGTGAGAAGATATAGAGATCGGTATGTGGGTGGAGTGGTGTATTCATTTGATGGTACGAAGGAAGCAGCGGCTGCTTTGATTGACTTGGACCTTTATATAGGATTTAATGGTTGCTCTCTGAAAACTGAAGCTAATTTGGAAGTTCTGAAGTCAATACCTAGTGAAAAACTAATGATTGAGACAGATGCACCTTGATATGGAGTTAAAAGTACACATGCTGCATCAAAACACATAAAAACCGCATTTCCTACCAAAAAGAAGTGGAAAGCCGGGTGCTGTTTAAAAGACAGGAACAAGCCCTGCCACATAGTTCAAATATTGGAGATAATGTCAGCAGTAAGTGAAGAAGATCCACTGGAATATGCCAACACGCTGTATAACAAAACCATTAAAATATTCTTTTCCGGAAAAAAAAATAGTTTAAAAGTCTGGGTTTATTGATCTAAGTAAGTCAGTTCTGGTTTTTATGCTATTATATTTTGTTAATACCAGCTTTCTTTATTAATCAGGATCACTCATTTTTGTTTTATCACTGCTAATCCCAGCTTTTCTGATCACATATTTTCTGTTATTTATAAAATATGCATGTACCAGGAACTTTGATGAGAGAAACAATTAAGACATGTAGTCTATAATAAAAGATATAATTATTTTAATGTAATATGTCTTGACATAAATTTCTTTACTCTGTGACATCATTTTAAATTTTATGCAAATCAAATATGACATCCTTAGAGAACTGTCTAAGAAAAACTACTTTAATATGCTGATCTTCCATAGTTTAGAACTAAACACATTTGCTGCAAATATATTTATTGATTCAATCTCTCTCAATTAGAGTTAAATAGAGCATATTAATTTCAAGATAGACAGGATAAAATATAATAAACCACCATTTGGCTCGAGACCCCAAAAGTACAACAATGTCAAGCAACCAGAGCTTCCAGGACTAAGCCACTACCTAAATACTATACATGGACTGACCCTGGACTCTGACCCCATAGGTAGCAATGAATATCCTAGTAAGAGCACCAGTGCAAGGGGAAGCCCTGGGTCCTGCTAAGACTGAACCCCCAGTGAACTAGACTGGTGGGGGGAGGGCGGCAATGGGGGGAGGGTTGGGAGGGGGACACCCATAAGGAAGAGGAGGGGGAGGGGGATGTTTGCCCGGAAACCGGGAAAAGGAATAACACTTGAAATGTGTATAAGAAATACTCAAGTTAATAAAAAAAAATAATAAAAAAATGTTTTGTGTTTAATAGTACAGTTGATGTTGAAAATCAATTTTAAAAATATCACAGTTTGCCAAGTATGCTACTTCACACAAAAAAATCTCAGTACTGGCAAAGCTTAGATAAAGGAATCATAAGTTTGAGGCAAGTTTTGGCAATATAATGTATTAAAGACCAGCCTGTGTAATGTCCCATTCATATACAAAATAAGAAAAAAAGCACAAAATTAAAAATGGTGATTTTTTAAGTTTCTTTTTTTTTTTTAGTTTATTAGACCCTTCATTATTTAATATTGGGTTTACCACTGTACCCCATTTATTTTATATGTTTTGTTTTACTATAATTTTATGTCTTTCCAAAATAATGTTGGTCAATGAAAATGCATTTTTTACCCAGGCTAACTTTTGCTTTGTTTTAGAGATAGGGCCTTGTTATGTAGAACAGGTTCCCATTGAGATTGTAATTCTCCTGCTGCAGTCTTTTAAATCTAGTGATAAGGACCACCACATCTTTGGGCCAGTTAAAAGAATGATGTATTTATTGTAGGCTGGAGAAGGGACTCAAAAGAGGAAATCAAAGATTGCTAATAAATCAAAGATTATCCTTGTGTTCAACAGAAAGTAAAGCACCATGAAGCTTCTGAGACCTGGGTAAACGGGAAATGGTCATTACCTCTCACCCTGAAAAGATAAATGAAGGAGCTGACAGTTGCTGAATCTTGTGAGGTTTAATTTCTTACTGGTTAATCCCAGACAGAATGTGTGTGCGTGGAATTTATAATCCTATAAATTCCGTGTAAAAGACACACCATCCTGGTATTTATTTACAAGCTATAATCCTAGATTGAACAGATTTTGAGCTATACTAACCTATTCCCCAGCTATAAAATCCCCTGTTATTTGCTGTTTGTCATGCCCATGTGGTTATGATGGCTTCATATACTTCTGACTTCTTTCTTCACCCTCCATCTGCAACCCTTAAAATTGAACATCAAGTCCTGCCTTTCTCCCTCCATTTCCCAAGCACAAGCACAGGCTCCATATAACACTTACAATGTACATGAGGTATAATTGTATATTGTGAAGCCAGTATTTAGCCTTAGAATACAAGCAGCATCAGACCAACCCACTATGATGGGTGCTTAATGGAGAAATGTAAAATGGCCTGCCTATTGACTGAGATCATGAAGAAAGGGAAATCAATGCCCATTCTTTCTCCTTTCCTGCCAAAAACTCCAACTAATTGAGCTGTATAGACAGCTTTGGTGATCCAGTCTTCGTTTGTATAGAGAGGGGGCCAGAGAAATGTGGAGATTAGATCTACAGGTAAAAACATAATAAGTTACGACATACAAGTTTGCCCCTTATCAAGTGTGTACCCTTTCCTTTGTTTGGGAGCACCTATTCGCTTAATACAAAGAAACACAGGCCTTCATGGGTTTCCGTGAGAAGTATAGTGGTGTTTTGTTAAGCAGACACAAATATAGAGCTATCTGGTCAAAGAGTTCTCAAATTAGGAATTGCTTCCATCAGGCCAGGATATTTTATTGATCAATGATTGATAGACGAAGAGACAGACATTTTTCAGGTAGCCCAGAGTTGTATAAGAAAGCAGTTGGGACTGGTTGGGGATGGGAAGGGCAGCATTCAGAAGCAGAGGCAGTGAGATATCTGAGTGCAAGGCCAGACTGGTCTATATAACAAGTTCCGGGTCTACCAGGGCTACACACCTAGAAACCCTGTCTTTAAACAAACAAAAAAAAAAAAGGAGAGAGGAAGAGGAAAAGAGAGACAGAGAGAGAGAGAGAGAGAGAGACAGAGACAGAGACAGAGACAGAGACAGAGACAGAGACAGAGAGACAGAGAGAGAGAGAGAGGGACAGTCAGAGACAGAGACAGAGAGATAGAGACAGACACACACACAGAGCGAGAGCGAGAGCGAGAGAGCAAGCTAGGAAGAGCTGATAGTCAATTAACACTGTTTTCTCCATGGTTCCTGCCTCTGATTTTGCTTGCCCTCTTGTCCTGAGTTCCCTTAGTGATAAGCTGTGATCAGGATGTGCAATATAAATATTCCATTTCCTCTCTATGTTACTTTTTTGGTCATGTTCTTTAACACTACAACAGGAAGCAAATTAAATACAAGTGGGATTAAGCATGGACAAGGAGGGGGATGCAGTCCATATTCTGACATGGATTTTACCATAATCTATTTTAATTCCCAAAATGGATAGAATCATTTACACAGGCTCACTACTATGGCGCTATGACACCTTCCAGGTAGAATCTGCTATCTATCTTGGTATAATCATTCATTTGTTGAACTTGAAGTGTACTGACCGTACGATTGAGAAAACTGCTCTTAAGTATATTACTATGGTCAGTTTCAACTGTGAATGGTCAGGTCCTAACCCTAGCATCTTTGTCTCTGCACCTGTGTAATCTAACGATGTGGGAAATAGCATCAGATATTGGAAGACCTTCTATGAGACTAGCCTTGTTCCTCCAGTATCTCAATCATGTACACCATTATGTCTGATTTTCCTACAAAGCTAGGACTTTTAAAATTAAGGATACCCCCAGCCAATATTATAGGTACTATAGGTAGAAAAGGCCAATTATCAGATACCGATTTTTTAAATTGATTTAGTGATTGACGTAAAGTACTTCTTGTATCATTTGCCAAACATGACCTTGGAGCTACTTGTCTCCAGAGCTACTTGGAGCAGAGTGACCTAGAAAAATACTTAAAACAGTGCTGGGTTTTTTTTTTTCTTTAATAACCAGTCACTATCATGTAGCCTTCTGTAAAATCTAGTTTGATTCTTCATACCACCTGGTGGCTTTAGAATGTAAAAGAACACAAACTGGACTTGATATTAAGGCTTTTCACGACTTGTCCTAGCTTCAATCTACCAGTGACATCTCTTCTCTTTCAGTCTCACTGGTGACAGAGTGTTTATTCTAGCACGATTTATGCAAAACCTTATCCAGAAGTAGATGACCTCTATACCCTGCCAATTATAAATTTTCAAGTGCTTACCTCCCTTTTAAACTGTATTGCAAGAAATCATAGCTGGTTTTACCTATTTTTCCTATTCAAAATACAATGAGATACCCTTTTTTGAAAACCATACAGTAAATATGATACCCTATCCTGTTTTCTCCCCTCTCTCTTCATTCTTATAGTCTAAATACCTACCTTTTGTGATGTTCTCCAAGCAACATGGCTTTGCCTGAATGCAAGAAAACATCTACTTATGATTTTACTCTTGTAAATTGCAAAAACTATTTTCTCCTTCTATTTTGCATTGTGGAAACAAGATTTACTCATCATAGGAGTTAGTCACATTCTCATAATATATTTTACCCAGAATCTGCCTGACATTAATTGCAAGTCTTCTTTGTCATCCAGCTACATCTGCTGCCTTCTGATCTCACCATAGCAGTGGGTGAAGTGTGGCAAAATTTGTATGTGTTTAGCTGATTAAATTTTGCTATACAGATCCAGGCAATATGAGCTGCACACATTGATTTATGAATTTATCTGCACATGGAAAATGTGACATTTGCTGTATAAAGCCCTAAGGGTTATGAACTAGAATTTCTTTGGGTGAACACTGGTGCATAGCTATCGCCTGCAGAAAGTAGCTGTGCAAAAATTTTACCAGGTCATATTTATAGAGTTGAATGGAGTTTTGTATTTCTTTTCGGCTAGTTATCAGGTCACAGAAATTAAAATGCTATTTGGCATGAGCTTTGAGTGCCATGTGACATAACTAGGAAAACTGGATGAGAATCTAGAAGTAAACTATCAGGAGTCAGTTTTCTAAGTCTGCTATCACTAGTGGAAATTTATGATCTTGTGTATCTACATTTTCATCAGGTACAATGGGCTCGGCAGTATTTCCTTATTGCTAAACGCGGAACAGCAGGAAATCACAGCTTTCATTAGAGGGTTTTGTTATGTCAGCAGAGTAAGAAGATGAACTTCTTTGTTTGCATTTATAGATTAGACATCTTGAAATCTAAACAGCTTGCAATGTGAAGTGTTGGCTCAAGGATTTAATCATTGCGTAGCGCATCGCTTCTTGTTAATAGCAGCGAAAGGTTAGTTTAGTCTTCGATAGGACATGTTTACATCATAGCTCAGAGCAGTGCGGCTCTGCTAATTATGAATAAAACGGTCCATGATTAATGGATTCATCACTACAAAACCTAGTAGATGTCTGACATAACAAAGCGATCAAAGATACCCATTCTGTGTGGTAATGTCATCACCATGACAAGTGCATCCTCAGCATTCAAATGACGTCAAGGAGCGAGGAATGAATTATCTGACACCATCTAAAAGCACTTGAACTTCGCTGTTTCCAAAGCTTCTCTCTATTTGTGCACATTTATTCACCAAACTCACCAGTATTTTGAAGCATGTATTTCTAATGTGAAGCCTTATAGAGCAACCAATGTTCTAGTAATGGTTATGTCCAATCTATATTGAAAAGAGATTGTTGCCCTCAAATATGAGACCGGGAAATTTCTAATACTTTTTTTCCTAGGCAGATGGCAGGTTAGAATGGCTTATTCATTACATTTTTATTAATATCAAATTATCTTATAAAATTGATGTAAAAGTCTAATAGTCACTTCATGTTAGTTTATTTTGAAGTTTATTTCTTCCTGGAACTCATCTTTGTCACATTGTCTCTGAACTATATTAATACTTTGCAAGGGTGCTTTTTTTTCCATGAATATACTTACTTCTTTGGCACTATAAGTATCTCAACCTAGTCTCTAAATATTGCAGTCATTTGATGTTTTCCTCATTTGCATGCACATGCGAGCGCACACACACACACACTGTTTAAAAAGATTTTGACACATTTCCATAATACAATGCCTATATATGAAATTCTAAATGAAATGCTTCTAGTCTACATTTTGTTGGAGCGTCCTCTGGCTTTACAGTATAATGAGAAGAGGTTGTCTCCACTGTGAACAGCACACACAATTCCAGAGTGTCATATGCAATCTTCACAGCTGTCCCGGCAAGGGCATTCTAATCTAAAGTATCTGTCTGTCTCTTTGCCAATTGGACTCACTGTCACAGACTGTTAGCATCTCATTCATCCTGTGGACATTCTCAGCCAGGGAATCTTATCTGGGCACACTAATAGCTCCATAAACTCAGATGACCAGAGGAAGAGCAAAGGGAAGAAGAATGGTTATTTGTGAACGCCTAATTAGGTGAGTATGAACAAGACTAAAGACCTGGTGTCAGAGCCAACATTAATACAATGACACGTTTTTATTAACTTAGAATTTTTTGAGAAGTTGAAAATTATTTAAATTTTGACCCCTTAATTATTTGTTCCTATGTATTTTTATTGGTTTTGTAAAATAGTAGGTGAAATAGCATCAGATACAAAGGTTTATAAAAATATAAGGTACTTGATCAAGGTTTTCAAAATATATCTAGACGTATGATATCTGTATGATCATTGTTAATTTTACATTAAATTTTGTCATGTTATGGTATACATTATAATTATGATTTTTCATGCTTTCTGATTTCTTCACCACCTTGTAAAGAATTATCTTCTTTTATTTCATTAAATCATGAAGGATTTTCCAATCCTTCAGAAAAATGTTACATATTTTAGCTGATATTACTGTGCTGCCAAGTCTTATGATTATATTTCTAGGACTGAACACAGTTTATTAATCTGGAAGCAGAAAGATAACTAATAAGAAATCGAGATAAAATACTAAGAAGCTACATGGATGTGGTAGGCAAGCTGAGTATATGAATCTTGTAACTCACAGCAGGATCAATGGAGGACTGGAGGCTTTAGGGGGAGGTTGGGATACAGTAAACATTCCCACGACAGAAATCTCAGTCACATTTGACTGAATTTAAGCTGAAATAGATCTATTTCCTGCAGCCACACATACCTTAGTAGGACAGAGCAGGAGTCACAAGGAAGGGAAGCTCAAGGAACTAAAAAAGAAGAAAGAAAGAAAGAAAGAAAGAAAGAAAGAAAGAAAGAAAGAAAGAAAGAAAGAAAGAAAGAAAGGAAGGAAGGAAGGAAGGAAAGAAGGAAGAGAAAGAGAGAAAGGGAAGGAAAGAAAGAAAAGGGAAGGGAAGAAAGAAAAGGGAAGAAAAGAAAAGAATGAAAAGAAAAGAAAAAAGAAAAAGGAACATAGCTTAGCCAGTGCTGGTTGTAAACTGAGGAAACGAAACTGAGAAGCCTCAGTTACAGATCACAGAAGCAGCCACGGCTTTGTAAAGGTTGGCTCTTAGAGAACAGGCCTGTCTTAAGGAGATTCCTGGAACACATTTCACACAAGATAGGAAACCAGCAAAACAAAAACCATGTTCAGGACCTTTATGGGTTTGTTCAAGATATATTGTCCAGACAGATAATCACTCAGAGGAAAATAAAGCATCACCCAGAGCCATGGCTGGACAAATTACCTAGGAAGATGGTTTTATGTTAACGGCTGTGATAAATTTCTGTGGATAGCAGACTGAATTTGCCTGAAAACTGAGATAGAACTGTGTGAGGCAAAGGTGGGAGAGCTGGGGCGTTTTTATAAAGGTCTCAAATTTCCTAAAGTAAGAAATGGATATGAGCATGCATCCACAGTGGACCCATCTACCTGTGCAAAAGCCACATTTTATCGAGCTCGATACGTGCGATTGTTTCCTTATACTTTCCCACGGTAAAGACTGCTTGATGATCATCTACATGAAGAGGAGCCAATGCCCAAAATTAGCACTTTCAAAAACCAAAACAAAGCACTTATTCTGAAACTGAATGAGACCAAGATAAGTTTTATTTACTGTTTTCCCTCATCGTTAGCTTTCTGGATGTCTTTTTTATGACTTATAAGCCTGTATTTAAATCCCCTGCACAGTAATTGCACTCCAGTCTATAGAGAGAACATCTGTGTTGTATGGGTGCATCGGCTATCAATTAAAAAGCCTATGGCCTATGACTTAGGCAAGATAGAGAATATATGACATCAGGAGGAAAAAGAATTCTGGAAAAGAAGGAGGCAGGGTGATGCACCAGGAAGATGTGAAGAGTTGTCACATGGAAACCAGACACAGGTAACCAGCCATGTGCAGAATGTAGGTTAGAAAAACACGGGATATTTTAAGTTATATCTAATCATAGAAGAGTCTAGCTATATGGTCAAGGTATTTGTAAATATTTGTTGAGTCTGAATCTCATTTCTCAGACTGGGCTGAGAGGAAGAACCTGGGCCAAACTTCACCACCAAGCCTTTCCTGATAACACAGGACTCTGAATCACCATCTTGTTTTGCACTCATGTGTATTTGTAATGATTCCAGTGTAGAAGTCATGCATGCCACTTGCCCTTAAATATTGTTCTTTCCTTTTCTAAGATGCCCATGGGCAGAATCCTGATCCTGAAGGATGATGAAAAGGAGTTATGTATCTGAATTATCGCATGGATAGGAGTCACCTTCTAACCTACATATCTACTGTAGTCTGTGTGTGAGCAAGATAGAGTCCCTTTTTCTTTTGCACACTTGCATATGCCTAGATGACTGGGTATCACTAATTACTCTGGATTATGGATCCACAATTGAGATTCAGCACCGTTCCATTCCTGGCTTCCTACTCCGTTCTCTAAAGAGCAAACACTTTTGTCATCAGGATTCATTAGGCCAATCCTTGCTTCATTCAGTGTCATCCCCTTCTGTTGAGTGGCCTAATGGGGTGCTTGGGAGTACACTATAGATTTCTAGTTGATTATTTTATTTCATAATTTGGTGTTTATTTATTTATTTGTAATATTTAACTTATTATTGTTCTATTAATATCTTATCACTTTGAGTAAAATAATAATCATTGACTTAACAAGTCAACATTATTATATTTATTATATTTTTACATGGAGTTTATGTATATAAATAGATACAGAAATACCTATACACCCATTTTGTATAAATATAGAACAAAAAGAAAAATATTAATGCTAACAATAAGATTGTGATACATTTTGAGCTACAATTAGAATGTTTTAAATAAGCAAAACCAACATCCCTTTTTTTGATGATAATTTAATGTGCATTTAGATAATGTTCCTCTCCTGGTCTTGGTATGAAAAAAAAGATAGATATACAAATGAGCGTGTAGTCTTTATTTATTTTTTAATTTTATTTTTCTTGGATATTTTATGTATCTGTGTTTCAGATGTTATCATCTTCCCCCCCCCTCTAATATCCCCTCCCATGCTTCTATGAGAATGCTCTCACTCCCACCCACCCAATCCCACCTCACCCTGGCATTCCACTACATTGGGGAAACAAGAATTCATAGGACCAAGGGATTTTCCTCCTATTGATGTTGGACAATGCTACATATGTAGCTGGAGTCACGGGTCACTCCATGTCTACTCATTAGTTAGTAGATTAGTCACTAAGAGCTCTGGAGGGGTCTGGTTGGTTGATATTGTTGTTCTTACATGGTTCAAAACCCCTTCAGCTCCTTCAATCATTTCTCTAACGCCTCCAACTGGGACCCCATTTTCAGTTCAATTATTGGCTGCCAGCACCCATCTGTGCATTTGTCATGCTCTGGTACAGCCTCTCAGGAAACAGCTATATCAGGCTCCTACCAACATGCACCCCTTGGCATCCAATATATTGTCTGGATTTGGTGACTGTGTGTATACGGGCTGGATCCCCAGGTGAAGCAGGCTCTGAATGGCCATTCCTTCAGTCTCAGCTCCAAACTTTGCCTCCATATCCCCTCTTATGAATATTCTTGTTCTGCTTTTTAAGAAGGACTGAAGCATCTGTACTTTGGTTGTCCTTCTTCTTGAGCTTCACGTGGTCTGGTGATTGTATCTTGGGTAATCTATACTTTTGGGCTAATATGCACTTATTAGTGAGTGCATACCATATGTGCTCTCTTGTGGGTTACTTCACTCAAGATGGTATTTTCTAGTTCAATCCATTTGCCTATGAATCATGAAGTCATTGTTTTTAATAGATGAGTAAATTCATTGTGTAAATGCAGCACATTTTCTGTATCCATTCCTCTGTTGAAGGACATCTGGGAGCGTTCCAGTTTATGATTATTATATATAAGGCTGCTATAAACATAGTGGCACATGTGTCCTTGTTATATGTTGGATCATCTTTTAGGTGTATGCCCAGGAGCGGTATAGCTGTGTCCTCAGGTAGTACTATGTCCAGTTTTCTGAGGAATCTCCAGACTGATTTCCAGAGTGGTGGTACCAGATAGCAATACCACCAACAATGGAGGAGTGCTACTCTTTCTTGACATCCTTGCCAGCATCTACTGTCACCTGAGTTTTTGATCTTAGCTGTTCTGACTAGTGTGAGGTAGAATCTCATGGTTGTATTGATTTGCATTCCCCTGATTTCTAAGGATGTTGAACATTTCTTTAGGTGCTTCTCAACCATTTGTTATTCCTCAATTGAGAATTATTTGCTTAACTCTATACCACATTTTTATTGGATTATTTGATTCTCTGAAGTCTAACTTCTTAATTCTTTGTATATATTAGATATTAGCCCTCTATCGGATGTAAGATTGGTAAAGATCTTTTCTCAATCTGTTGGTGGCAATATTGTCCAATTGACAGTGTCCTTTGCCTTACAGAAGCTTTGCAAATTTATGAGATCCCATTTGTCAATTCTTGATCTTAGAGCATAAGCCATTGGTATTCTGTTCAGAAAAATTTCCTCTGTGTTCAAGGCTCTTCCCCGCTTTCTTTTCATTTAGTTTCAGTGTACCTGGTTTTATGTGCAGGTCTCTGAACCACTTGGATTTGAGCTTTGTACACGGTGGTAAGAATGGAGGAATTTGCACTCTTCTACCTCACATTCAGTTGAACCAGCACCATTTGTTGAAAATGCTATCTTTTTCCCCCATTGGATAGTTTTAGTTCTTTTGTCAACCATCAAATGACCATTGGTGTGTTGGATAATCTTTGTGCCTTCAATTCTATTCCATTGATTTACCTCCCTGTCTCTGTACCAATACCATGAAGTTTTAATCACGGTTTCTCCATAATGTAGCTTGAGTTCAGGGATGGTGATTCCCCCAGTTCTTTTATTGTTAAAGATAGTTTTTGCTATCCTGGATTTTTTTGGTATTCCAAATGAATTTGCAAATTGCTCTTTCTAATTCTATGAAGAATTGAGTTGGAATTTTGATGGGGCTTGCATTGAATTTGTATATTGCTTTCACTAAAATGGCCATATTTGCTATATTAATCCTGCCAATCCATGAGTATGGGAGATCTTTCCATCTTCTAAGATCTTGTTCAATTTCTTTCTTCAGAGACTTGAAGTTCTGGTCATACAGAACTTTCATTTGCATGGTTAGAGTCACACTAATGTATTTTATATTATTTGTGGCTATTGGGTTAGGTGTCATTTCCTTAATTTCTTTCTCAGCATGTTTGTCCTTTGAGTAGAGAAAGGGTACTTATTTGTTTGAGTTAATGTTATATCCAGCCACTTTGCCAAAAATGTTTATCAGCTGTAGGAGTGCTGTGGTAGAATTTTTGGTGTCATTTAAATATACTATCTTACCTTCTACAAATGATGATATTTTGATTTCTTCCTTTCCAAACTATATCACTTTGACTTCCTTTTGTTTTTTGATTGCTGTGGCTAGGACTTGGAGTATTATATTGAATTGGTAGGGAGAGAGTGGGCAGCCTTGTCTAGTTTCTGATTTTAGTGGGATTGCTTCAAGATTCTCTCCATTTAGTTTGATGTAGGCTACTGGTTTGCTGTATATTGCTTTTACTATGTTTAGGTATGGGCCTTGAATTCTTGAACTTTCCAGGGCTTTTATCATGAAGGGGTGTTGAATTTTTTCAAATGCTTTGTCACCATCTAATGAGATAATTACATGGTTTATTTTCCTTGAGTTAGTTTATATAGTAGATTACGTTGATGGATTTCTGTGTATTGAACCATTCTTGTATCACTGGAATGAAGCCTACTGGATCATGGTAAATGATCATTTTGATGTACTCTTGGATTCCATTTGTGAGAATTTTATTGAGTACCTTTGCATTGATATGTATGAGGGAAATTGGTCCACAGTTCTCTTTTTTTGTAGGATCTTTGTGTGGTTTATGACTAAGCATAATTGTGACTTCAAATAAACGAATCAGCTAGTGTTCCTTCTGTTTCTATTTTGTGGAATAGTTTGTAGATTATTGGTATTATGTCTTCTTTGAACATCTGATATAATTCTGCCCTAATCCCATCTGGTCTGGGGCTTTTTCTTTGGGAGACTTTTAATGACTGCTTCTATTTCTTTAGGAGTTATGATACTGTTTAGATGATTTATTTGATCATGATTTAACTTTGGTACCAGGCATCTCTCTAAAATAATTTTCCATTTTCTCCAGATGTTCCAGTTATATTGAGTATAGGGTTTTATACTAGGATCTGATAATTTTTTGAATTTCCTCGGTTTCTGTTGTTATATCTCCCTTTTATTTCTGATTTTGTTACTTTGGATACTGTTTCTGTTTCCTCTTGTTAGTCTGGCTAAGCATTCATCTATCTTGTTTTTTACTCAGAGAACCAGCTCCTGAATTTGTTGACTCTTTGTATAGTACTTTTTGTTTCTACTTGGTTGATATCAGTCCTGAGTTTGATTATTTCCTGCAGTCTACTCCTCTTGGGCGTATTTGCTTCTTTTTGTTCCAGAGCTTTCAGGTGTGCTGTCAAGTGTTTGTTTTTTCCAGTTTCTTCTTGGAGGCACTCAGAGCTTTGTGTTTTCCTCTTAGCATTACTTTCATTGTATCCCATGAGTGTGCATATGTTGTACCTTCATTTTCATTAAATTCTGAAGTCTTTAATTTCTTTCTTTGTTTCTTTCTTGACCAAGTTGTCATTGAGTAGAGCATTGTTCAGCTTCCATGTATATTTGGACTTTCTGTTGTTTGTGTTGTTATTGAATACAAGCCTTAGCCCCTGGCGATCTGATATGATGCATGGGATTATGTAAGTCTCCTTCTATCGACTGAGACCTCTATTGTCACCTAGTATATGGTCAATTTTGGAGAAGCTATCATGAGGTCGTGAGAAGGATGTATTTTTTTTTTGTTTTAGGATAAAATGTTCTATAGATGTATAAATCCATTGGGTTCATAACTTATATTACTATCAGTGTGTCTAAGTTTATTTTCTGTTTCTCTCATCTGTCCATTGATGATAGTGATGTGTTAAAGTCTCCTACTATTACTGTGTGTGGTGAAGTGCATGCTTTGAGCTTCTCTTATGAATGTGGGTAAACTTGTATTTGGAATTCAGAATTGAGATTTCATCTTGGTAGATTTTTTTCCTTTGAAGAGTATAAAATGTCCTTTCTTATATTTTTTGAAAACTTTTACTTGAAACTCAATTTTATGCGATATTAGAATGGCTACTCCAGCTTGTTTCTTGGGACCATTTGCGTTGAAAACATTTTCCCAACCTTTTACATTTAGGTAGTGTCTATATTTGTCACTGAGGTGCATTTCCCATATGCAGCAAAGTGCTGGGTCCTTTTTACATATGAAGTCCGTTAGTTTATGTCTATTTATTAGAGAATTGAATCCATTGATATTAAGACATATTCAGAAATAGTGATTATTGTTTACTGTTCTTTTTGTTGTTAGAGGTGGAATTATGTTTATGTGACTATCTTCTTTGGGATTTGTTGATAGAAGATACATTTCTTTCTTTTTCTTGGTGTAGTGTCCCTTTTTCTTTTGGAGTTTTCCATCTATTATCCTTTGTAGGGCTGGATTTGTGGAAAGATATTGTGGAAATTTGGTTTGTCATGGAATATCTTGGTTTCTCCATCTATGTTAATTGAGAGTTTTGCTGGATATAGTAGCCTGGACTGGCATTTGTGTTCTTTTAGGTTTTACACGTCATCTTCCCAGGGTCTTCTAGCACTCATAGTCTCTGTTGAGAAGTCTGGTGAAATTCTGATAGGCTTGCCTTCATATGTTCTTTGACTTTTTCCCTTATTCCTTTTAATATTCTTTGTTTTTTGTTTTTTTGTGTTCTGACTATTATGAGATGGGAGGAATTTCTTATCTGGTACAATATGTTTGGACTTCTGTAGGCTTCTTATATGTTCATGGGAATCTCTTTGTTTTAGGAAGTTTTCTCCTATAATTTTGTTGAAACTATTTACTGGCAATTTGTTGGGAATCTTCATTCTCTTCTGTAGCTATTATCCTTAAGTTTGGTCTTCTCATTCTGTCCTGGATTTCCTGGATGTTTTGGGTTAGCAGCTTTTTGCTTTTTGCATTTTCTGTGACTGTTGTGTCAATATTTTCTATGATATCATCTGCCTCTGAGATTTTTCTCTTTAATCTCTTTTATTCTATCGGTGATGTTTGTGTCTATAACTCCTGATCTCTTTCCTAGGTTTTCTATCTCCAGGGTTGTCTCCCTTTGTGGTTTCTTTTTCCATTTTTAGATCCTGGGTGTTTTGTTCAATTCTTCACCTGTTTGTTTGTGTTTTCCTATAATTCTTTAAGGTTGTTTCTTAAAGGGATATAAGCCTTTTTACCCATGTTCTCCTGTACTTTTTTAAGGGAGTTATTTATTTCCTTCTTAAAGTCCTGTATCATCACCATGAGATGTGATTTTAAAGCTAAATCTTTCTTTTCTGATGTGTTGGGATATCCAGTATTTACTGTGGTTGGTGAACTGGGTTCTGACGAGGCCAATTCATCTTGGTTTCTGTCGCTTGGCTTCTTGTGTTTCCCTCTTGCCATCTGGTTATCTATGATGTTAATTGGTCTTCCTTTCTCTGAGTGGAGCTTATCCCTTCTATGGGCCTCTGTGTCTGTGAGCCTGTGATCTTAGAATTAAGACCATCCTGGGTGACCAGTTCTCCCAGAACAGGCTTTAGGTCTGGAGGGCTGGGATAGCCTTATCTCTGGGTGCTGATAGGGAATGGAAGCAGGCCACCCTGTGGCCCCAACATCCTGTGTTTCTGGCAGGTATCTCCTTGGACTGTCAGTGGAAAGAAATTTGAGTCCCACTGGTGGGCTTAGGAATGAAGACACTCCTGACAGAGCAGCTGTCTGCCAGCAGGTTTAGGGTCCAAGTGTTCTGTGACAGTTCCAGCTCTGGGTTTAGATGGAGACCAGAAGGCTAAAGGTATAAGTTTGCTTGAAGTCTTTCATCTATTTCTGTGGGGACATGATTTAAAATTCATCTTAGTCCTGAGGATTAGTGTTTTATAAGAGACTTCCTAAAGTTCTGTAGGAGCGTAGGAAACAGAATGCTAAGTATAGTAGTTATAGCCTTCAAAAATTTGACATCTCTGGTCTCTGTCTCAATTGCCTTCTTTATTAAGATGGAGAAACTTTCACTTAGAACGCTATTGCAACTTCACATTTCTACAAACTACTTTGCCATATACATCTTTTGAAAACACAAAGTGTGTGTATGCGTGCATGTGTGTATGTGTGTATGTGTGTGTGAGTGTGTGTGTGTGTGTGTGTGTGTGTGAATATGTGTGTGCATGTGTGTGTGCATGTGCGTGTGTGTGCGTTTCTGGGTAAAAGCAAAAGATGGCAAGTGCTTGCCAGACATCTAACAAGAGAGGCAATTACACACTGATGTTGGACAGGTATCCAAAAGACACTGCGAGAATTCATCTTTGTATGGCTCTAATCCTCAATTCCCTCTTATGTATCATGAAACATAAGTGACCACATGTATCCCTTTAACATCGAGGAGCAAGCTTGCACAGAAACAAAACAATTGTATACTCACAAACGCTATTGGCAATTGATAGAAGAAATGACCACATAAAACCAATTTTTATTCTTTGTGTAATTGCTTCTAAGGATATTGCAGGCATCCTTTACAGAGAAATCAATGCCATAAATTCCTTTAACATTTAGGAAAAACACATTTCTCTCTAAAGATAATGAAACCTGGATAACTTATATTTCTACTTCTTGGCTGCCCATATGCTCAGGACACATTATTTCTATGTGATAAACTATGAGAGTGTATTTTTTCAATGCTGGACATAAAGCATAGTCCCCTGCAATGACAGGTAGTCTTAGCAACATCTTTAGCCCCACATATTTACATTTTTCTACACACAACAGATATTGTTAATAAATTAAATGTTTGTGCAGACACAAAAAACATTTTAAATATTTTAATGTATTCATTGAAAATTTCATGTATGTATACAATGTATCTTGATCATATGTGTGCCAAATCTACTCTACTCACAGACATATCCAAAATACATTCTTTCTACAATCATGAATTTCTTTATCTCTTCCATTAACCCAAAATATCCAACTGGTGCTGATCATGTTTCTAGTTGTAGATACATTTTCTGGAGCCTGGGCAACTGAATGTTGGCCACAGCTTTACAAAAATTTACTTTCTCTTTCCCCATTATAATAAATGGCTCTTCAGCAAACAGTAAAGTTTCCTAAGTTCCTCCTGCATCCACATGACACTGTTGACTGACTTGATCTTGTACAGGTCTTAAGCTAAATAACAGCTACTGTGAACCCATTCATGCAAAGCATGCAAAGACCCTCTGATGTCCAGGAAATAACACTTCACAGCACTCTTCCCTGTACTCTAGCTCTTAACATTTTATATGCCCCCTCTTCTACTTATTTTCTTTTTAATTTTTATTTTTGCTGAACACTACATATTTCATATAATATATTCTGGTTATTGTTCTCTTTCCCCAACCACTCACACATTTTTCCCACCCACTCATTCATGCTTATTTTTCCTCTCTCTTTACAGAACAAAAATGCAAACAAAACAAAACAAAAAAGAGAAAAAGAAAATAATTGCAAGAAACACATGTGCATAAAAAATCAAAATGCATACAAAATAACAAAACCGTAATATACAAGGAATATCCCAGTAAAGCAAGAGGACAAACAGAAAGGATTGTTTCAAATTGCCCAACTACTGCAAGTCATGAGGTCTGACCTTAAGTGTGGAGCCATATACCCAATGAGATTCAATTTGAGAGAACTACTTTTTCCATTGCATGCAGATATCAATTGGAGATAGCTTTTTTGTTAGTGAAGGACACTTTTCTGCACTCCCCTCTCTTGGTGCTGGTGCTGTACTGACTTAACCATTTGTAAGCACTGTACATGATACAGCTTTCTGTGAGTGCATATGTGCATCAGTCCTCTTATGTCTAGAGGACAATGTTTCCTTGGGGTCATCCATCCCTCTCTGACTCTTAGACTCTATCTCTTCCTCTTCACTGATCTCTGAGTCCTGAGAGGTGGAATTTGATGAATATATCCCATTTAGGACTGAGTGTTTCAAGGTCTCTTATTTTCAACACATTGTCTGGTTGTGGGCCTCTGTACTCGTTCCCATCTCCTACTCAAGGAAGCTT
The DNA here is from genome assembly GCF_021556685.1 of Rattus norvegicus. Classification (NCBI taxonomy): domain Eukaryota; kingdom Metazoa; phylum Chordata; class Mammalia; order Rodentia; family Muridae; genus Rattus; species Rattus norvegicus. Next base: position 35,591,504 of record NC_141553.1, read on the forward strand.
GTCTGATAATGGCTGAAAAAGACGTAGATCTTTGTGTATAGCATAATGTTGTTAGGAATCGTTTCTATTGCCATGTTTCTTGAGCAGAAAAATAATATTTGATTTTTCCCTATATCCATGGCCTATGTAGTCTCTTCTTGGCCACCTCAATTGTGTGAGGCATGAGCTCTTCCTGATGGAGTGCTCCATAAATGCAATCACATAATGAATGGTTTACCCTCACAATGTTTGTACCACTATTGCGCCAAAATATCATGCAGGCATGTCACCATGTAGACCTCAGCCTTGTAGCTGTCTTGTTTTTCACCTTTCCTCTGGTACTATGTGGAGTAGCTTTCGGTACTGTGAGCACTACTCAGTAACAGTAAAGCACGAGCTCAAATTCTCCCATATACCATGCAATATGTAAGCATTGTCCTCAGCAATAAGAAGTTATCATCGATTTGTGGTGGGTAACCAATAGTCTTTGTAATAGAAAGTGTAATTGATTAAGAATGGCCCCATAGACATACACACACACACACACACTCACCAGGGAGTTGATGTTTGGAAAGGATTTGGAAGTTTTGCCTTGTTGGAAGTAATGTATCAACTGGGAATGGGCTTTGAGGTTTCAAATGCCCAGGTCAAACCTAATCTCTCTCTGCCTGTTACCTGTGTACCAGGATGTAAAGCTCTCAGCTATTGTTCCAGTGCTTACGACCATGATGATCATGGACTAAGCCTCTGAAACTGTAAATAAGCATTGGCTTAAGTGCTTTGCTTTATAGAGAAATTATGTCTCTTCACAGTAACAAAACAGTGACTAAGACGGGGTTGGTGCGGTGAGCTTCCATAGAGTCCTCTTGGCCAAACACTCAACTAGATTTAGTCCAGTCTTGTCACAGGATGTTTCACATGGTTGTGAAAGATGTTTTATGGGGCATCATCTCCCACATTATTTTGTGCCTCCATTTGGATCTTCTTCATGTTAGTCTATATTTTAAGAAGCTTCTACAGTAGTAGTGGTAGGTTTCAACATGACTTTTCAAGTAAACCTTAGTGTTAGTTGTACTCCATATGTCATCTCTTATCTCACTTCCTTCTCTATTTAATTTTCCTACTCTCCCCACTCCCCAATAATTCCATAAGTAGATATTCTATTTCCTATTCCTTCAGAGAGTCTCTTTTCTCCCACAGTCCCTTGTTCTCTATCTAACTCTGTTTGTAGGGTTTGTAAGTGCCTATTAAAGCCTTAAAACACAACATCCACATACAAAAGAATATGCATTTTGGTTGTACATTTCTGTGGGTAAAGACTAGAATATCTATCCTGTTCAGGGAAATTTTGTAGCTTCATGCACTCACTTTAAAATTTCAAATTTTCATTATTTCAAACAGTTGAATAATCCCATTCCCTCTTCTGTCATGTCCCCTGCTCCTTATTTGTGAGGTACATACAGGTGTCCTATTGAGAGTTGAGTGCTGGGCAATCACTTATTCTAGCCACAAAGAATAAGGATGCCTTTTCACGTTAATATACAAACAATTTTATGCAACAGAATTTTAAGTGTTACACAAAATAATTTTAATTTTTGAGCACATTAAAATTTAGATAAAGAATACAATGTATGCAAATAGTTATAGATTATATAATGAATTAAACAGATTTATATTTGAAAATTATTTTCAGTAAAATTCACCAAAGTAGATTATATTGCTTTTAGTTTCAATCATATAGCACATAAAAATTAAAAAAAATGAAATTTTACATGCTATATATCATTCGAAGCAATTTTTAGATACTTAGATATTGAAGCTTCTTCAACTTCTTATCAAACAAAATGTAGTATGGAATATTTGAGCCAATTTTTGTGTGTATGATTATTTCTTCAGACATATTATACATGAAGTAACTAAGCCCCAAACTAAACCTTCTTGGAGTTCTTTTTAAAGATGAGAAATCATTTCATTTAAAGGCATAGTTTGTATTTTATAGATTAATGACTAAATATAGCAGCTCCAATATCTTTTGAACAACTTTATCACTTTTTTTAAAAATAATTCTTGTTTGGCAGCTGAAGAGCTGAATAGGGCTTATGATAGCTGCTTCAGTCTCTGTGAGCACATATGTGCCTTACCTAGTTGATTCAGAAGATCTTGTTCCACTGGTGTCCTCCATCCCCTCTGACTCTTACAATATTTCTGCCCCCACATCTGCTAGATTGCCTGAACTCTGAGAAGAGGGATTTAATGGAGACCTTCCATTTAAATTATCTTTCCAAGTAACGTCTGTTTGTGGTTCTCTATACCTATCTGTTCCCATATGCGACCAGAGGAAACCTCTCTGATGATGATTGGATAAGGCACTGATTCATGAGTATGACAGAGTATCATTAGGAGCCACAGATCTTGTGTTAGTAGCCAAATGATGTTTGATGCCTACTTAATGCCTACTCCATGAGACAGCACATGCATACTACTACTTGATTAAGCAAAAACCAGAGACTACATAGCCTATAGGTCTGGGTAAATACAAACACTACTTATCTTTAAAAAAAATCAATCAAATACTATGCTATATTTTATGTTTTTGCATAGAGAAGTTGAAATAATATGTACATTGGGCTTTCATTTTCTATTTTTCTTTTTTATTGGTTATTTTATTTATTTACATTTCAAATGTTATCCCCCTTCCCACTTTCCTCTCCACAAGATCCCTATTCCCTCCTCCTTTCCTCCCTCTGCTTCTATGGGGATGCTCCCCTGTCCACCCATCCACTCCAGGTTCAATAGCCTAGCATTCCCATATCCTGGGTCATCAAGCCTCCACAGGACCAAAGGGCTACCAGTGATGCCAGTTAAGGCAATTCTCAGCTACATATCCAGCTGGAGCCATGAGTATCCCTTGCATACTTTTTGGTTGGTGGTTTCCCTAGGAGCTTTGAGGGGTATGGTTGGTTGCTATTTTTGTTCTTCCTAGGGGACTGCAAACCAATCAACTGAATATGGTCTCTCTAGGTCCAATCTGCACTTTGCTGGCTAGTTTGGACAAACTCCTCCCTGTTGGGTCCTAGGAACATCTTGGGTCTCTGGTATCTGGAACTTTCTAGTAGCTACCTCAAGCTCTCTCTCCCCCACAACTATACACTTACTTTCAAATTCCCGACCCTCTGTACTTCTACCCCATCTCCTCCCATATCTGAACTGCCCCTCTTTTCCTTCCCCCCCTCTCTTTCTCCCAGATTACTCTTTCCCTCTACTTCCCCGAGATTTTCCCCTATTCTCTCCTGAGTAGTACTGTAGTATCCACACTTTGGTTTGATCTTCCCTCTTCTTGAGTTTCATGTGGTCTGTGAGTCGTGATGTGGATATTCTGAGCTTCCTTTTAGCTGATAGCCACATATCAGTGAATGCATACCATGTGTGCTCTTTTGAGATTGTGTTACCTCACACAGGATGATATTTTCAAGTTCCTTTCATTTGCCTGTGAATTTCATGAAATCATTGTTTTTAAATGTACCACATTTTCTGTGTCCATTCCTCTGTTGAAGGATATCTGGATTCTTTCCAACTTCTGGCTATTATATGTAAGGCTGCTATGAACACAGTAGAGCATGTGCCCTTGTTAAATGTTAGAACATCTTTTGGATATATGTCCAGGAGCGGTATAGTTGAGTCCACAGGTAGAACTATTTCCAATTTTCTGAGGAACTGCTAGACTGATTTCCAGAGTTGTTGTACCACCTTGCAATCTCACCAGCAATTGAGGAGTGTTTCTTTTTCTCCACATTCTTGCCAGCATCTGTTGTTACCTGAGTTTTTACCTTAGCCATTCTGACTGGTGTGAGGTGGAATCTCAGGGTTATTTTGATTTGCATTTCACTAATGACAAAAGATGTCGACAATTTCTTTAAGTGTTTCTCAGTCATTTGAGATTCCTCATTTGAGAATTATCTGTTTAGCTCTGTATCCCAATTTTTAATACAGTTCTTTGGTTCTCTGGAGTCTAAATTCTTGAGTTATTTCGATGTAATATATTCATGTCATTCTCTAGTTTAACATGTTTCTTTATATGCAAACATAACTCCACTTCTAGTTTACTTTTAATCAGTTATGATCATATACTCTATGAATGACCTCATACTATTTCTAAGCACATGTTTACTGACCTGGTTCCTTACTCTAATAAAGGAAGCATGGCGTATTTAGCTAAAGCAAAATAATGGGTATCTGAAATAAGATACAATCTGTATTCATCCTCAAATCCTTTAGGCATTTTATGAATCTTTCTGATTAATTCTGTTTAGGAAAATTTGTTGTTTTAAATTGAAACAGAGTTTGAAGCTGTCAAGGCTTGGTGCCTGGAGCTCGAGGGTGGAAACATCTGCAATCTATGTTTATCATGCATATTAGTAATTTTTAAAGGATCTCTGTTTTCCTCCAGGGTACTTTTGATTGCAGTACCTCTTTCCTCAAGGAAAAAACAGTTCTTGCCTACTAAGGAAAACTGTGCTTTTCATGCAGGTCTCTTTGGGGATACCAAATAAAGAAACTTAGTTATTAAAATTAATCAATATACTTGAAAAACTTAGTCTCTTGGAGATTTCTCTAAAAGAAGCCTTCTAGTCATGAAAATATGATTAGATAAGACACTAATTACTCTGACCAACATTCTTGATTAAATTTGAAGTGAATCATATCTAGTCTTCAAACCTCGTGGCTCTAATCTTTTTATATTCAATCAAACAAAAAGCAGAATGGAAAGAGCTTAAAACTAAAGATGTTATACAAATGAAAACAGATAAAAAAATCTAACTGTAGATGTAGAAGTTTTTCTCAATATACTGAAACTTTTGATAATATAGGTGATATAAAACAAAATAGACTGTTTCACTGTTAGAATGTAAGGATTGTCTCCAGAATTTAGTTTACTGATGTTTTTGTTTCCTTTTCTGGTGTGTGTCTTGGTCAAAACCAAACATGGTTATGTAGTATTATCACCGTCTACCTTCTAGTTCTGACAACACAGCACCACTAACTATTTAAACTATGAAATGGAATGGAGGTAGGGAGGGAACGGAGAGAGAAGGGAAGGATGGCAAGAGGGCACTTGTTTTGATGTGACAAGAGTGTATCAATTCTGACTCTTTTTAGAGTTGTATGTGAGCATGTGAGCACCTTTTATACATGCTCATGTCCATGGGTGTTTGGAAGCCAGAGGGCAGCCTAAGATGTTCCTCGAGAGATAACCTTCATGATGATATTGTTAGGAGCATTTTACAGCAGTGTATAGCATCACATTGCCAAAATCCCCTGCAACATTTAGTCATAGGGGATCCATACTTATGACTGCATGTAATTCTACTTATCCACAAATATCCAACACAAAATTATGATTTGATTGATATTCTTCCTTCTTATTATCTTACAGTACAGATTAATCTTCAATGTGAGTTTTGAGAAAACAAGTCATTTATAATCCATAGCATGAATCTGCTTGTGTAATAAAACTTGAAACAATAGCATAATCAGCAATCATTTGAACTAGTCACTGGCAGGACACCTAGCAGACTCATTCAAGCTCAGGACGTACTTCTTTTTGATTACTTGATGCTATCATTGTTATTAATGGGAATTGAATTTTCTTAGGAAGTGATTCATGGGGGAGTACACAGTCCATTGTGGGTGCAACTATCCCTGGGATGTTGGTCCTGGTTCTCTGAGAAGTGGGAAGCCATAGTGACCAAGAGCATAAGCAACATGCCTCCCTGGCTTCAGTATCATTACTTTCTCCTGGTTCCTAACTGTTTGAGTTCCTACCTTGACTTCCTTCAGTGTTAGAGACTATGATGGGAATATCTAAGCCAGATCAATCCTTTCCTCCCCAATTTGCTTTTGGTCATAGTGTTTAATGAAAGCAGTACTAAACTTAACTTAACTTAAACAAACAGGGTACCTCTTTTATATATTTTTCAGCATGTAGTATAATTTCAGTTTTGGTTACCTCTAGCGTCAGACAAGGTGAGTAGAAGCAGGAAACAAGATGATTAAAAAGAAGAGGAACAAGGAGAAAGAGGAGGAAGAAGGGGAAGAAGAGGAGGAAGAGAAGAGGAGAGGAAAGAGGAGGAGGAAGAAGGGAAATTGAGGAGGAGGAGAAGGAGGAGGAAGAAAAGGAGGAGGAGGAGAAGGAGAAGAAGAGGAGGATGAAGAGGAGGAGGAGAAGGAGGAGGACACAACTCTGTACACAGATCCCACAGGTAAAGAGCTGGTTTCCCAGAAGTGCTGACACACCCAGTAACACAGGTGACACAATTTCTGCTCACCTTCCTGGCCCAAGAGGAACCCTTATGAAGCCCTCATGGTATAAGAACTGAGGAGCTATCTGGGACAGGATCATTCTGGTTTCCATCTGTGCCCAGAGCTGAACCTATGCAACAGTTCTCAGTACACAGATCCTACTGGGAGAAAGCTGGTCTCCCAGGAGTGCTGACAGAGCTGAGAGTACAGGTAGGATAACCACTTCTGCTCCAAGGGACATGCCCTGAGCCCCCAGGACACAGGAATCTAGAAGCAATCTGAAACAGGATCTTTTCAGTTTCTGTCTTTATCTTGACCTCACCCTGTACCACAGCTCTCTGTACCCAGATCTCCCTAGGAGAGAGCTGGTCTCCAAATACTGCTGACACACAGGCTTATAGGAGGGTAAAGTCACTGTCAGACACAAAAAGACCAGAGATAAGCAGATGGCAAAAGGCAAGGAACCTAAGCAACAGAAACCAAGGCAACTTGAGATCATCAGAATCCAGTTCACCCTCCACAGCAATCCCTGGAATACCCCCAACACACCAGAAAAGCAAGATTTTGCTTTAAAATCACAACTTATCATGATGTTAGAAAACTTTAAGAATGACATAAATAACTCCATTAAAGAAATGCGGGACAGTACAGGTAAACAGGTAGAAGCCCTTAAAGAGGAAACACAAAAATCAACCAAACAGGTGAAGGAATTGAAAAAACTAAAAACAGAAATAGAAAAAATAAAGAAACCATGTAGGAGACAACCCTGGAGATAGAAAACCTAGGGAAGAGATCAGGATTCAGAGATGTAAGCATTACCAACATACTACAAGAAATAGAAGAGAAAATCTTAGGGACAGAAGATACGATAAAAACAAAAACAAAAACAAAACAAACAAACAAATGAAAAAAAAAACACTGATGCAACTGTCAAAGAAAATGAAAAACACATAAAGCTCCTAAGCCAAAACATCCAGGAAATCCTGGACACGATTAAAAGATAAGGACTAGGGATAATAAGATAGAGAACAGAGCAAAGATTCCCAATTTCAAGGGTCAGTAAATGTCTTCAGCAAAATAATAGAAGAAAACTTCCCTAACTTAAAGAAAGAAATGGCCATATACATACCAGAAGCCTACAGAACTCTAAATTGGACTAGATTGGACCAGAAAAGAAATTCCTCCTGTCACATAATAGTTAAAACACCAAATTCACAAAACAAAGAAAGAATATTAAAAGCTATCAGGGAAACAAAGGTCAAGTAACATATAAAGGCGGACATAAAAGAATTACACCAGACTTCTCAACAGAGACTATGAAAGTTAGAAGATGCTGGGCAGACCCTAAAAGAACACAAATGCCAGCCCAGGATATAGTATTCAGCAAAACTGTCAATTTTAACATAGTTGAAAAACCAAGATATTCCATGACAAAACAAAATTTATACATTATCTTTCCACATATTCAGTCATACAAAGGATAATAGATGGAAAACTCCAACACAAGGGAGAAAATTACATCCTAGAAAAAGGAAGAAATAAATCTTCAAACTCAAAAAAAGATAGGCACACATACACACACACACACACACACACACAATTTTAGTTCTAATAACAAAAATAACAGGAAACAACAATCACTATTCCTTAATTTTTCTTAAAATCAAGGGACTCAATTCCCCAATAAAAAGACATAGACTAACAGACTGAATATGTAAATAGGACCCAGGATTTACCTGAATTCAGGAAACACACCTCAGTAACAAAGCCAGAAACTACCTCAGAATAAAAGGCTGGAAAGCAAATTTTCAAGCAAATAGTCTGAAGAAACAAGCTAGAGAAGCCATTCTAATAGCAAATAAAATCAATCTTCAACCAAAACTTATGAAAAAGGATAAGAAAGGACACTTCATATTCATCAAAGGAAAAATCCACCAAAATGAACAATCAATTCTGAATATCAATTCTCCAAATGCAAGGGCACTTACATTCATAAAGGAAACCTTACTAAAGCTCAAAGCACACATTGTACTTCAATAACCCACTGTCAGTAATGGACAGATTATGGAAACAGAAACTAAACTGAGACACAGAAGTTATGAACCAAATGAATTTAAGAGATATTTTTAGAACATTTCATCCTAAAACAACAAAAAAAATATGATGTCTTATCAGCACCTCATGGTACCTTCTCTAGAACTGACCATATAATCAGTGACAAAACAGACCTCAACAAATACAAGAAGATTGAAATAATCACATGGATCCTATCAGATCATGGTCTTAAATAACAACAACAAAAACAAACAAACAAACAAACAAACAAAAATGACAGAAATCCCACATATATATAACATATAATGATAACTTGGTCAAGAATGAAGTAAGAAAGAAATTAAAGACTTTTTAGAATTTAATAAAAATTAAGGCCCAACATAACCCAAACTTATGGAACACAATGAAATCAGTACTAAGAATAAACTTATAGCTCCAAGTGCCTCAGAAAAGAAACTGAGGAGAACATACACTAAAAGCTTGACAGTACACCTAAAAGCTCTAGAACAAAAAGAAGCAAATAGAACTAAGAGGAGTAAATGGAAAGAAATAATGAAATTCAGAGCTGAAATCAATGAAGACGGAAAAAAATTATACGAATAATCAACAAAACCAGGGACTGGTTCTTTGAGAAAATCAATATGATAGATAAGCTTTTAACAAGACTCACCAGAAGGCACAAAGAAAGTATCCAAACTAAAAAATCAGAAGTGAAAAGAGAGACATAACTAGAGAAACAGGAAATTCAAAAAAAAAATTCAGATCCTACTACAAAAGCCTATAGTCAACAAAACTGGAAAACCTGGATGAAATGGACAGTTTTCTAGATAGATACCAGGTACAAAACTAAATCAGGATCAGATATACAATCTGAACAGTCTCATAACTCTTAAACAAATAGAATGAGTCATTAAAAGTCTCCCAAACAAACAAACAAAAAAAACAAAAAAAAAAAAAAGAAAGAAAGAAAAAAAAAAGGAAAAGCCCAGGACCAGATAGGTTTAGTACAGAATTCTATCAGACCTTCATAGAAGACCTAATACCAATGCAGTCCAAACTATTCCACAAAATAGAACCAGAAGGAACACTACCAAATTCCTTCTCTAAAGCTAAAATTACACTTACACCTAAATCACAGAAAATCCTAACATAGAAAGAGAACTTCAGACCAATTTCCCTTATAAATATGGATGCAAAATTACTCAATAAAATTCTCTCAAACAAAACCCAAGAACACATAAAAATGACCATCCATCATGATAAAGTGGGCTTCATTCAAGGGATGTAGGGATGGTTCAATATACAGAAAACCATCAATATAATTCACTATGTAAAGAAACTCAAATCATCTCATTACATGCTGAGAAAGTGTTTGACAAAATTCAACACCCCTTCATGTTACTAGGCTTGGAAAGATCAGGAATCCAAGGCCCATACCTAAACATGAAAAAATTAATACACAGCAAACCTGTAGCCAACGTCAAACTAAATGGAGAGAAACTTGAATTAATCCCACTAAAATCAGGGTTCTAGACAAGGCTGCCCACTTTCTCTTTAACTAGTCAATATAGTACTTGAGGTCCTAGCCAGAGCAATCAGACAACAAAGGGAGGTCAAAAGAATATAAATTGGAACGGTAGAAGTAAAAAGAAGATCTCAGAAGATGGAAAGACTTCCAATGCTCGTGGATTAGCAGGATTAATATAGTAAAGATGGTCATTTTGCCAAAAGCAATCTACAGAGCCAATGCAATCCCCAACAAAATTCCAATGGAATACTCATAGGGTTAGAAAGAGCAATTTTCAAATTAATGTGGAATAGCAAAAAAACCCAGGATAGCGCAAATTATCCTCAACAAAAAGAGAACTTCTAGGGAAATCAGCATATCAGACCTCAACCAGTATTTCAGAGCAATAGTGATAAAAAATGTACAGTATTGGTACACGGACAGGGAGGTAGGTCAATGGAATAGAACTGAAAACCCAGACCCACACACTTATGGTCACTTGACCTGTAACAAAGGAGCTAAAACCATCCAGTGGAAAAAAGATAGCATTTTCAACAAATGGTGCTGTTTCAACTGATGGTCAGCATGTGGAAGAATGGAAATCAATCCATTCTTACCACCTTGTACAAAGCTTAAGTCCAAGTGGATCAAGGACTTCCACATAACATCAGATACACTAAAACTAATAGAAGAAAAAGTGGGAAAGAACCTCAAACATATGGACACGGGGGAAATTTTACTGAACAAAACACCAATGGTTTATGCTCTAATATCAAGATTCTACAAATGGGATTTCATAAAACTTCAAAGCTTCTGTAAGGCAAAGAATACTTTCATTAGGACAAAATGGCAAACAACAGTTTGGGAAAAGATCTTTACCAATCCTATATCCGATAGAGGGCTAATATCCAATAGATACAAAGAACTCAAGAAGTTAGAATCCAGAGAAGCAAATAACCCTATTAAAATAATTTGTTACAGAACTAAACAAAGAATTCTCAACTGATGAACATAGAATGGCTGAGAAGCACTTAAAGAAATGTTCAACATCCGTAGTCATTGGGATCATAACAAGCAAACATAACAACAGTGAGAACAACAGTGAGATTCTACTTCATACCAGTCAGAATGGCTAAGATCAAAAACTCAGGTGTCAACAGATGCTGGGAAGGATGTGGAGAAAGAGGAACACTCCTCCATTGTTGATGGGATCACAAGCTGGTACGGCCACTCTGAAAATCTGTGTGGAGGTTCCTCAAAAATTGGACATAGTGCTTCCTGATGACCCAGGTATACCTCTCCTGGGCATATATCAAAAAATGTTCCAACACAACAAGGACACATGCTCTACTATATTCATAGCAGCCTTATTTAGAGTAGCCAGAAGCTGAAAAGAACCCAGATGTCCCTCAACAGAGCAATGGACACAGAAAATGTGGTACATTTACACAATGGAGTACTACTCAGCTATTAAAAACACTGGCTTCATGAAATCCATAGGCAAATGCATGCATTCACTGGGAAATACCATCCTGAATGAGGTAACTCAATCACAAAAAAAAGACACATGGTATCTACTCACTAGCAAGTGGATATTAGTCCAAAAGCTCAGATTATCCAAGATACAACCCTCAGACCACATGAAGCTCAAGATGAAGGATGACTAAAGTGGGGATGCTTCAGGCCTTCTTAGAAGAGGGAATAAAAATATTCTTAGCAGGAAATATGGGGACAAAATTTGAAGCAGAGACTGAAGGAAAGGCCATCCAGTGACTGCCCCACATGGGGATCCAGCCAATATAAGGCCCCACCTGAGAATCCATCCCATATACTGTCACCAAACCCCCACAATATTTTGGATGCCAAGAAGTGCATGCTGACAGGAGCCTGATATAGCTGACTCCTGAGAGGTTCTGCCAGAGCATGACAAATACAGAAGCAGATTCTAGCAGTCATCCATTTAACTGACAATGGGGTCCTCATTGGAGGATTTAGAGAAAGGTTTGAAGGAGATGAAATGGTTTGCAAACCCATAAAAATGACAATACCTACCATAAGAATGACAATACCAACCCACCAGAGTTCCAAGGGACTAAACCACCATGCAAAATGTGGGCACCGTGGACACCATAGCTCCAGCTGCATTTGTAGCAGAGGATGGCTTTGTTGTGCACAAATGGGAGGAGAAGCCCTTGATCCTACCAAGGCTTGATACTCAGTGTAAAGTAATGTCAGGATGGGGAGGAGGGAATGAGTGGGTGGGTCTGTGGGGGAACACCCTTATAGAAGCAGGGGTAGTGAGAATGGGATAGGGTATTTATGGTTTGGAAACCGGAAACAAGGGTACCATTTGAAATGTAAATAAAAAAATCCAATAAAGAAAAAGAAGACGACGAAATTTACACTCTCAAAAACCCTTTCTCAGGTGTGTTGCAAACATGTCCAAAATACAGCCGGGAAGCAGAATTGTTGATATGTCCAACAGACACTAATCTTCCTCTCAGACTTCCAGTTGATGATGAAAGCAGGACCACTCACAAGAATAGTCTACTTTACTCCGAGTCTGTTGGGTTAGAAATTTCAGTTTACAAATTGAATTATCAAATTATCAAATTTCCCTGCTCAGTTTCTAGGAAGATATCTGATCTTTAGTTGTTATACTAAAACTTACTTTTCTATGGATTGATTTGAAGTGTAGACACAGGCAAAAATTATCATGCAATTTAATCTATTAGACTTTTGCTTTATAATTTCTAGGTATCATTGAAAAATATACCACAGGTGAGAATAATAATTCTGTGTGTCATTCTGAAATGGTTTCTAGTTAGGTTTGATAGATAAAATATAATAGACTAACAAGAATGTATTTCCTTCTGAAGGTATTACTCAGAGTAAGGGCATGAGAAAAATAAAGTTCCATTAGTCAAGCAAGTATTACATAAAGAATGATTTAATTATTATTTAAATAGTTTAAATTTTGTATTTGTTTTTCATACAATACATTTTGATCATATTCTTTCTCTTACTTTATGTCTTCCCTATGCTATCCATCTAATTTCATGTTCTTCCACTTTCATAAAACAAAACAAAACAATAAACAATAACAACAGAAAACAAAAAAGAATACCAGCATTAAAAAAGTACACAAAACACATGCAAAACAAAACAAATTTTAACAAAACCTCAAAAGACAAACAAAGCAAAACGAAAACCAGGAATCCATTTTGTGTTGGCCCATTCTTCTTGAGCCTGCAGCTTGTTATAGGGTGTGGTGGAATCATCGTGTGTCACTCCTTGAAAACAACTATTTTTTTCTTACCCATCAGCTATGAATTGCAAATGGCTACTTGGCTAGGGGTGGGACTTCTTCTCCTCCTTGCTGGGGTTATGTATGACTTGAATTTATGTAGGTCATATACAAGCTGTTATGGTTTCTCTGAATTCCTATGTGCAGCATCCTTGCTGTGCCTGGAAAACTACTTCCTTAAAGTATCCACTTATCCCCCTCACAATGTTATTCTTCATAGACTCATGAGCCTTGAGCAAGGGTGTGCTACAGACACCACACTCAGGTTTGTATGCTCCATCATGATTCTTCCTTCAGTACCACTTAGCAAGACATTTTAATACTGATTATCAAACTGACCTAACTACTTAGGTATTGCTGTGTTGACTATAGTGTTTGTCTCTTTATGTAACAAATTCACCCATTGAACCAGAGAATATGTGACTCAGTAGCAAAAGGTTTCTAATTTTTTCAACAGTTTCCTATTTGTGAAAATTTCAGTCACCCTTTGCTATTCTCCTCCTTCTCCCCAAGTATTCCCTTCTTACCCTTGTGGTCTTATGCATATGGTCACCACAGCAATGTGTGCTTGAATGCTATGCCCGTGCCATATTCCCAAGACAGGGCTGTACGCCACATCTCCCCACCCTCTGGATCATACAAGAGTGTGAAATACTTAGTACTGGAGTAAGTGAATACTTTTAAAAATGAGGACTCAAATCTAAATTCAGATCTTTCCCAAGTTGGTATTTCTTTTTTTTATAAAACTTTTTAAAATTCTAGTTACTTCAATTGCAAAAAGAGGACCATTCATATCATATGAGTAAAGATAATTGTGATAGGTAATGAATAGCAAAACATTAAAGATAAGTAGTCAATGCTTTTGATAAATTTATAGCATAAATGTGCACGTTAGGCAAGGACTTCCCTTATAAACAAGACCTTCTTTTTCTGTTCTTCACGAGTACTTAATTGATGAAAGGCTAAATTGTGGTAATTAACTGATGGTTTTGTTTGCTATGCAGATGTCATGCTACTTGCACTAAAAGATAAGAAATTTAATTTCTTCATTAAAAGGTTCTAGGTGCAGTAAATTGCTTTAAAATACATACCACCACAAAAGTACCTGCTGTACTTTCACACTGCTCTATCGTGGGAAAAATAATGAGGCCTTTGTGTGTTTCCTATCATAGGAAAGAAACCTTCTTAGATTTAGAAAACTGGCTTTTAAATTCCTTGAGCAACATTCAAGTGGGATGTTTGACTTGTGGCTCTACTATTTCCAAGACAGGGAAAGTTTAGAGATTTCTACCCATTTACACATTGGAAAATACATTTCATCAGTTTTATGGTCAACATCACACATCCGACATCCTTCATAGAAAACCCAATTCCTTCAGCTAAACTTACAGAAATATTTTTCATTTTCTCCAGAAAAAAAATGTGTGTTCAGATTCAAGGCAAGGTATTTTTTGGTCCCGAAAACATATGTCTTCTTTGGTTTATGGTATTTTATAGAAAAGCTCGTATTGAAAATCTAATCCTACCATATATGCTATAACTCTTGTGGTAGAAATGGAGACAAAGAAGGAACAAAAATAAATTGATGGTGACTTTAAAAATCAAGAGTCGAGAATATGTGTGTGTAGATCAAAACTATTTCTTGAATTACATGGATTCTAAACAACTTTCAACTTCTAGAACTGAGGTAGAACTATGTATTTATGATTATGGTAAATAATAACATAATCAAACTATAGAAAACGTGGAGCATGAAGTAAAATGAGCTAGCACCTGAATCATAGAAACACACTTCCAGCACAGATAAAACACGAGTACAACAGTCACGTCATTGCTACTGTAAAAGTTCTTAGAAATGCTTCTCAAAGGACACAAGCCTAGGAGCACACAGCAGAACAGCTAGCTGTTCAAGGGGAAGCAATTGGAGTGTAGACATGCTACTAGACTTCCTCTCATTCTTTCTACAATCGGAGAAGTAATTTCCATCTGCCCTGTGGAATTATCTCTAAAATGTTTACAATAACTAACAATCGGATCAAAAATGTTTCTTACTATGCTTCTTGTTTTTATATTTGCCAGGAAGGTTACTGTTAGGCTGCTAGAAATCATCAAGGCACAGGGAAACACACACACACACACACACACACACACACACACACACACACACACACACAATCATCTATAAAATAATACAACTTTTTCTACATCTATATTCTTTCTCACTTAAAATTTAGTAAGAGAATTTAAATCAATCATCGATGGTTGTTGACATAATCAAAAAATTAGTAATTTATCCTGCAAGTATGCATACTGGAAAAAACAAGGAGATTTAATATTCTATTCAGGCAATAAATATTGAAAAGGAAGGTGTGATTTTTCAGGGGAATATTTTCTCAGTAACAAGGAATGTGTATTTGAAAAATCTCTAGTTACAAAAGCAAGACTGGAAGAGAACCTCTCAGTCAGAAAGTAGCCAACACTTATCTCGTGTAAAATTTTTTTAACTAAAAATGCCTTCCAGCTAACAGGTAGAGCAGAAAAATTACCAAAGAGAACTTATTAGACAGCAGCTATCAGAGAGATATAGTATAATACGTATAAGTAATTATAACACCAGTGCTGGAGAGTTGGCTCAGAGCTGTGAGGCACCAGCTGCTCATTCAGAGGACTAGATTCTATGCACTTACGTGGCATCCAAGTACTAACTGTAACTTCAGTTCCAGGAGATCCAATGCCCTCTTCTGGCTTCTACAGGAACCAAGAACACACGTGATGTCTGATAGCCCCATAAAACAATAAACTAAACCAAACTAAAAACTAATCATAAAAAAGTTAGAAACTGAAACCAGTTATTGAAAACTTATAGTTTAATCAAAATATTATTAAAAGAGCTATTTGATTCAAATCACTTATAATTGAAATAATGTTATTAGTTGAACGTTGTGATTAATTGCAAGAATTATTTAGTAAGTTTTATAAATACATAAGATAGCTAAACTTCCTCGTAAGTATAGTAAGGAACCATACATCTTCACAAATGTTTTAAGTATTTTACAGAAAATTCTCACTCCTTGACAACCAAAATTCTATTATCTCCTATGATTCCTTAGATGTTTTTTATTTTGCGAGATTCCTGATTGGAAGTGCGTGTTACTTTATTACTGAGTAGTAACTCGCTATATTATTATCACACATTATTTTATCTGTCTTTCTTAATGGTGGATATTCTGTCTAACCTCCTTTTATGTTTACAAAGGATGACTTCACAGAGATTGAGGAATGTCTCCGTTCATAAAGTATGGCTGCCTGAGTCTCATGACCTAAATTCAAGCACACAATACTGACTTAAAAGTGAGGGGTTATCCTGACTATACTCTCAGTTCTAGAGTGACTCATACAGGAAAATCCCTGGGGCTTATGGGATACCCAGTTTATCCAATTCATGAGTTCCAGATTCAGTGAAAGATTCTGCCTCAAAATACAATGTGGAGGGACGTTGACAAAGCCAAGATGTGAACTTGACATTGACATTTGATGTATTGACTTCCATACATATGCATGCATATGAACCAAATAATTTATAATGAAAGTAAATGTGCCCTGGGCAGCACCCCACGAGCGAACTTGAGCCTCGGGACCACAGGTAAGACCAAATTTTCTGCTGCAAGAAAGCTGCCTGGTGAGCTTGGGACACACGGAAGCAGAATTTCTCTAGAACCGGGCACGTTCTGTGTTTACCGGAAGTCCCACACCCGCGGATCCCGGGCCGCAGCAGCTCTCTGCTCCCAGACCCGGTGAGAGAGAGACCCAACCGCCTGGTCAGGAGGGCACTCCTGAGGCTGCAGAGCGGAAGAGACCACCAACACTGCTCACCCCTGCCCACATCCCTGGCCCAAGAGGAAACTGTATAAGGCCTCTGGGCTCCCGTGGGGAAGGGCCCAGGAGCGGCAGGACCCCTGCCGGAGACACCGCCGGACCCTGAAGGAAAAAGACCGGATAAACAGTTCTCTGCACCCAAATCCTGTGGGAGGGAGAGCTAAACCTTCAGAGAGGCAGACAGGCCTGGGAAACCAGAAGAGACTGCTCCCTGCACACACATCTCGGACGCCAGAGGAAAAAGCCAAAGACCATCTGGAACCCTGGTGCACTGAAGCTCCCGGAAGGGGCGGCACAGGTCTTCCTGGTTGCTGCCGCTGCAGAGAGCCCCTGGACAGCACCCCACGAGCAAACCTGAGCCTCGGGACCACAGGTAAGACCAAATTTTCAGCTGCAAGAAAGCTGCCTGGTGAACTCAAGACACAGGCCCACAGGAACAGCTGAAGACCTGTACAGAGGAAAAACTACACGCCCGAAAGCAGAACACTCTGTCCCCATAACTGACTGAAAGAGAGGAAAACAGGTCTACAGCACTCCTGACACACAGGCTTATAGGACAGTCTAGCCACTGTCAGAAATAGCAGAACAAAGTAACACTAGAGATAATCTGATGGCGAGAGGCAAGCGCAGGAACCCAAGCAACAGAAACCAAGACTACATGCCATCATCGGAGCCCAATTCTCCCACCAAAACAAACATGGAATATCCAAACACACCAGAAAAGCAAGATCTAGTTTCAAAATCATATTTGATCATGATGCTGGAGGACTTCAGGAAAGACCTGAACACACTTAGGGAAGCACAGGAAAACATTAATAAACAAGTAAAAGCCTACAGAGAGGAATCGCAAAAATCCCTGAAAGAATTCCAGGAAAACACAATCAAACAGTTGAAGGAATTAAAAATGGAAATAGAAGCAATCAAGAAAGAACACATGGAAACAACCCTGGATATAGAAAACCAAAAGAAGAGACAAGGAGCTGTAGATACAAGCTTCACCAACAGAATACAAGAGATGGAAGAGAGAATCTCAGGAGCAGAAGATTCCATAGAAATCATTGACTCAACTGTCAAAGATAATGTAAAGCGGAAAAAGCTATTGGTCCAAAACATACAGGAAATCCAGGACTCAATGAGAAGATCAAACCTAAGGATAATAGGTATAGAAGAGAGTGAAGACTCCCAGCTCAAAGGACCAGTAAATATCTTCAACAAAATCATAGAAGAAAACTTCCCTAACCTAAAAAAAGAGATACCCATAGGCATACAAGAAGCCTACAGAACTCCAAATAGATTGGAAAAGAAAAGAAACACCTCCCGTCACATCATAGTCAAAACACCAAACGCACAAAATAAAGAAAGAATACTAAAAGCAGTAAGGGAAAAAGTCAAGTAACATATAAAGGCAGACCTATCAGAATCACACCAGACTTCTCGCCAGAAACTATGAAGGCCAGAAGATCCTGGACTGATGTCATACAGACCCTAAGAGAACACAAATGCCAGCCCAGGTTACTGTATCCAGCAAAACTCTCAATTAACATAGATGGAGAAACCAAGATATTCCATGACAAAACCAAATTTACACAATATCTTTCTACAAATCCAGCACTACAAAGGATAATAAATGGTAAAGCCCAACATAAGGAGGCAAGCTATACACTAGAAGAAGCAAGAAACTAATCATCTTGGCAACAAAACAAAGAGAATGAAAGCACACAAACATAACCTCACATCCAAATGTGAATATAACAGGAAGCAATAATCACTATTCCTTAATACCTCTCAACATCAATGGCCTCAACTCCCCAATAAAAAGACATAGATTAACAAACTGGATACGCAGCGAGGACCCTGCATTCTGCTGCCTACAGGAAACACACCTCAGAGACAAAGACAGACACTACCTCAGAGTGAAAGGCTGGAAAACAACTTTCCAAGCAAATGGTCGGAAGAAGCAAGCTGGAGTAGCCATTCTAATATCAAATAAAATCAATTTTCAACTAAAAGTCATCAAAAAAGATAAGGAAGGACACTTCATATTCATCAAAGGAAAAATCCACCAAGATGAACTCTCAATCCTAAATATCTATGCCCCAAATACAAGGGCACCTACACATGTAAAAGAAACTTGACTAAAGCTCAAAACACACATTGCACCTCACACAATAATAGTAGGAGATTTCAACACCCCACTCTCATCAATGGACAGATCATGGAAACAGAAATTAAACAGAGACATAGACAGACTAAGAGAAGTCATGAGCCAAATGGACTTAACGGATATTTATAGAACATTCTATCCTAAAGCAAAAGGATATACCTTCTTCTCAGCTCCTCATGGTACTTTCTCCAAAATTGACCATATAATTGGTCAAAAAACAGGCCTCAACAGGTACAGAAAGATAGAAATAATCCCATGCGTGCTATCGGACCACCACGGCCTAAAACTGGTCTTCAATAACAATAAGGGAAGAATGCCCACATATACGTGGAAATTGAACAATGCTCTACTCAATGATAACCTGGTCAAGGAAGAAATAAAGAAAGAAATTAAAAACTTTTTAGAATTTAATGAAAATGAAGATACAACATACTCAAACTTATGGGACACAATGAAAGCTGTGCTAAGAGGAAAACTCATAGCGCTGAGTGCCTGCAGAAAGAAACAGGAAAGAGCATATGTCAGCAGCTTGACAGCACACCTAAAAGCTCTAGAACAAAAAGAAGCAAATACACCCAGGAGGAGTAGAAGGCAGGAAATAATCAAACTCAGAGCTGAAATCAACCAAGTAGAAACAAAAAGGACCATAGAAAGAATCAACAGAACCAAAAGTTGGTTCTTTGAGAAAATCAACAAGATAGATAAACCCTTAGCCAGACTAACGAGAGGACACAGAGAGTGTGTCCAAATTAACAAAATCAGAAATGAAAAGGGAGACATAACTACAGATTCGGAGGAAATTCAAAAAATCATCAGATCTTACTATAAAAACCTATATTCAACAAAATTTGAAAATCTTCAGGAAATGGACAATTTCCTAGACAGATACCAGGTACCGAAGTTAAATCAGGAACAGATAAACCAGTTAAACAACCCCATAACTCCTAAGGAAATAGAAGCAGTCATTAAAGGTCTCCCAACCAAAAAGAGCCCAGGTCCAGACGGGTTTAGTGCAGAATTCTATCAAACCTTCATAGAAGACCTCATACCAATATTATCCAAACTATTCCACAAAATTGAAACAGATGGAGCCCTACCGAATTCCTTCTACGAAGCCACAATTACTCTTATACCTAAACCACACAAAGACACAACAAAGAAAGAGAACTTCAGACCAATTTCCCTTATGAATATCGACGCAAAAATACTCAATAAAATTCTGGCAAACCGAATTCAAGAGCACATCAAAACAATCATCCACCATGATCAAGTAGGCTTCATCCCAGGCATGCAGGGATGGTTTAATATACGGAAAACCATCAATGTGATCCATTATATAAACAAACTGAAAGAACAGAACCACATGATCATTTCATTAGATGCTGAGAAAGCATTTGACAAAATTCAACACCCCTTCATGATAAAAGTCCTGGAAAGAATAGGAATTCAAGGCCCATACCTAAACATAGTAAAAGCCATATACAGCAAACCAGTTGCTAACATTAAACTAAATGGAGAGAAACTTGAAGCAATCCCACTAAAATCAGGGACTAGACAAGGCTGCCCACTCTCTCCCTACTTATTCAATATAGTTCTTGAAGTTCTAGCCAGAGCAATCAGACAACAAAAGGAGATCAAAGGGATACAGATCGGAAAAGAAGAGGTCAAAATATCACTATTTGCAGATGACATGATAGTATATTTAAGTGATCCCAAAAGTTCCACCAGAGAACTACTAAAGCTGATAAACAACTTCAGCAAAGTGGCTGGGTATAAAATTAACTCAAATAAATCAGTTGCCTTCCTCTATACAAAAGAGAAACAAGCCGAGAAAGAAATTAGGGAAACGACACCCTTCATAATAGACCCAAATAATATAAAGTACCTCGGTGTGACTTTAACCAAGCAAGTAAAAGATCTGTACAATAAGAACTTCAAGACACTGAGGAAAGAAATTGAAGAAGACCTCAGAAGATGGAAAGATCTCCCATGCTCATGGATTGGCAGGATTAATATGGTAAAAATGGCCATTTTACCAAAAGCAATCTACAGATTCAATGCAATCCCCATCAAAATACCAATCCAATTCTTCAAAGAGTTAGACAGAACAATTTGCAAATTCATCTGGAATAACAAAAAACCCAGGATAGCTAAAGCTATCCTCAACAATAAAAGGACTTCAGGGGGAATCACTATCCCTGAACTCAAGCAGTATTACAGAGCAATAGTGATAAAAACTGCATGGTATTGGTACAGAGACAGACAGATAGACCAATGGAATAGAATTGAAGACCCAGAAATGAACCCACACACCTATGGTCACTTGATTTTTGACAAAGGAGCCAAAACCATCCAATGGAAAAAAGATAGTATTTTCAGCAAATGGTGCTGGTTCAACTGGAGGGCAACATGTAGAAGAATGCAGATCGATCCATCCTTATCACCCTGTACAAAGCTTAAGTCCAAGTGGATCAAGGACCTCCACATCAAACCAGACACACTCAAACTAATAGAAGAAAAACTAGGGAAGCATCTGGAACACATGGGCACTGGAAAAAATTTCCTGAACAAAACACCAATGGCTTAGGCTCTAAGATCAAGAATCGACAAATGGGATCTCATAAAATTGCAAAGCTTCTGTAAGGCAAAGGACACTGTGGTTAGGACAAAACGGCAACCAACAGATTGGGAAAAGATCTTTACCAATCCTACAACAGATAGAGGCCTTATTTCCAAAATATACAAAGAACTCAAGAAGTTAGACCGCAGGGAAACAAATAACCCTATTAAAAAATGGGGTTCAGAGCTAAACAAAGAATTCACAGCTGAGGAATGCCGAATGGCCGAGAAACACCTAAAGAAATGTTCAACATCTTTAGTCATAAGGGAAATGCAAATCAAAACAACCCTGAGATTTCACCTCACACCAGTGCGATTGGCTAAGATCAAAAACTCAGGTGACAGCAGATTCTGGCGAGGATGTGGAGAAAGAGGAACACTCCTCCATTGTTGGTGGGATTGCAGACTGGTAAAACCATTCTGGAAATCAGTCTGGAGGTTCCTCAAAAAATTGGACATTGAAATGCCTGATGATCCAGCTATACCTCTCTTGGGCATATACCCAAAAGATGCCTCAACATATAAAAGAGACACGTGCTCCACTATGTTCATCGCAGCCTTATTTATAATAGCCAGAAGCTGGAAAGAACCCAGATGCCCTTCAACAGAGGAATGGATACAGAAAATGTGGTACATCTACACAATGGAATATTACTCAGCTATCAAAAACAACGAGTTTATGAAATTCGTAGGCAAATGGTTGGAACTGGAAAATATCATCCTGAGTGAGCTAACCCAATCACAGAAAGACATACATGGTATGCACTCATTGATAAGTGGCTATTAGCCCAAATGCTTGAATTACCCTAGATCCCTAGAACAAACGAAACTTAAGACGGATGATCAAAATGTGAATGCTTCACTCCTTCTTTAAATGAGGAAAAAGAATACCCTTGGCAGGGAAGGGAGAGGCAAAGATTAAAACAGAGACTGAAGGAACACCCATTCAGAGCCTGCCCCACATGTGGCCCATACATATACAGCCACCCAATTAGACAAGATGGATGAAGCAAAGAAGTGCAGACCGACAGGAGCCGGATGTAGATCGCTCCTGAGAGACACAGCCAGAATACAGCAAATATAGAGGCAAATGCCAGCAGCAAACCACTGAACTGAGAATAGGTCCCCTATTGAAGGAATCAGAGAAAGAACTGGAAGAGCTTGAAGGGGCTCGAGACCCCAAAAGTACAACAATGCCAAGCAACCAGAGCTTCCAGGGACTAAGCCACTACCTAAAGACTATACATGGACTGACCCTGGACTCTGACCCCATAGGTAGCAATGAATATCCTAGTAAGAGCACCAGTGGAAGGGGAAGCCCTGGGTCCTGCTAAGACTGAACCCACAGTGAACTAGTCTATGGGGGGAGGGCGGCAATGGGGGGAGGGTTGGGAGGGGAACACCCATAAGGAAGGGGAGGGGGGAGGGAGATGTTTGCCCGGAAACCGGGAAAGGGAATAACACTCGAAATGTATATAAGAAATACTCAAGTTAATAAAAAATAAAAAAAAAATAATAAAAAAAAATGGGGTACAGAGCCAAACAAAGAATTCTCAGCTGAGGAATATCAAATGGCTGAGAAATACCTAAAGAAATATTCAACATCCATCCAATTAGACAAGATGGATGAAGCAAAGAAGTGCAGGCCGACAGGAGCCGGATGTAGATCGCTCCTGAGAGACACAGCCAGAATACAGCAAATACAGAGGCGAATGCCAGCAGCAAACCACTGAACTGAGAATAGGACCCCTGTTGAAGGAATCAGAGAAAGAACTGGAAGAGCTTGAAGGGGCTCGAGACCCCATATGTACAACAATGCCAAGCAACCAGAGCTTCCAGGGACTAAGCCACTACCTAAAGACTATACATGGACTGACCCTGGACTCTGACCTCATAGGTAGCAATGAATATCCTAGTAAGAGCACCAGTGGAAGGGGAAGCCCTGGGTCCTGCTAAGACTGAACCCCCAGTGAACTAGATTGTTGGGGGGAGGGCGGCAATGGGGGGAGGATTGGGAGGGGAAAACCCATAAAGAAGGGGAGGGGGAGGGATTAGGGGGATGTTTGCCTGGAAACTGGGAAAGGGAACAACACTCGAAATGTATATAAGAAATACTCAAGTTAGTAAAAAAAAAAGAAATATTCAAAAAAAAAAAAAGAAAGTAAATGTATCTTGGCTCCTAGTTCACATCATCACAAATCAGGAGCCAGAAAGGGAAGGAGGCACGTGCATGGCAACTGGTCTATTTGCACACGGGGGAGAAACCGGTCTCTTCAATGCTCTACCATTGCACGGTAGTTGAAATTGCTAAGAAAATACCAACGTTAAGTGATAACACAGGCAGACCAAATCCAAACCATAGCAGGAAGATAGTGTGATTTCTCTTTTATGAAACACCAGGAACATGAATGCTCAGACATAAGACAGATGCACACTTCATTTTACATTTTAAACAAAATGGTAGATTTATACCTTGCTTCGTTGGCTTTGGCTCCAGTGTGTTTGTAAATTCTACTTGTTTAACATCCTCAGCAAATGCTGATAATGTAGATTGTATTGTTTGAAATGCCAGCCCTCCTGCAGGAATTAGATTGTCATCTCATCATACATTTTAGTGTACCTCTCCCAGTAACTACTGACTTTGAATTATAAATATATACTTCTATTTTGGGGAGCTGTGCTACTTTGCTAAATTAAACAAAAAAATACTCATTAAAATGATGCTGGGAAATTGGCATAGATTTGAGGTGTAGTGGATAGTCCTTTTTCTTTGTTTCACATGCATTTTAAGAAGCATACACGCATAATCACTTTGCTCATCCAGATTTTAGTTTCATTGTAGCACAATACAGCTAGTTACATTCCTGAAATGATGGACTAGATATGGGGTGAACACAGAGAGAATGGGTCCCAATTCTACTTTTTAAAACAATTGCAGGCTGCTGTGAGATTGGGTCTTCTAAAGCTGTTAGAAACAACACTTATAAAAGTCTTACCAAAATGATTGCCCAAACATGAGCTCGTTAAAATGACAGCAAATCACATGATCAAGTGGATGGGGAAAAGCCTATAAGGCTTCAAGTCTTCACAGAGCACTATAAGCAAATGAGGAATTCTGGGAGAAGAAGGCATGGTCTTCCACAGGAAAGAACATGCCAACTGGTTGTCCAGTGTCAAATAGTCAGTCCTGAAAATGTACATACTAGGACACCATATGGACTGGAGAAGTTATATGTAGGAATATACATGCATATGCAGCTATACATGTAATAGCAGTTAGTTAAAGAAGAATTCATAAAGTTGAAAGAGGAGGAGAAATACACAGGGTGATTTGGAGGTAAAAGGGGAAGAATAATGTAATTATTTTATAAGACCAAAAGACTAAAGATTAAAATAGAATATGGGATTATTGGAGGCGAATTTTATCTTAATACTCTGTGAGGGGTGTCTATAACAAGGTTATAAGTTTAAGAGGTTCTAAGACCTCATAAATCAGAATACCTGGTGTTTTAAAACAAAACTGAAAAAATATGCTTTAGGTCCAATGTGTAAAGCTTTTTGTGAGTTTTCTTTCCTTATGAAAATGGAATTTGAAAGGTAACATCAGGTGTAAATTGTGAGCCTTTTGTACTCTGAATGGCCTTGTAAAGCATCTCACTACCATGTAATGGTCAAGGTGGAATTTTCCTTCCGTTATACTCCCATTGGTTTCTTCCTTGTAACTTCTTTGTAACTGGCTACTTAGTTGCTGACTAGTTTTGTGTCAACTTTGTTAAGTATAATCACCTGAATGGGAAGTATCAATTAGGAAATTTTATAGAGAATGTTGTCCAGAGCATGTATTTGGAGATGTTTCTTGATTTTTATTGATGTAGGTAAGCCACCTATTGTGGGGGGTATTATTCCCTAGGGAGGAGATTCTGGATAGATGAGAGAAAGCCAGATAAATGCAAGCAAGCAACAGGCAAGCAAGCAAGCAAGCAAGCGTCACTCTACTCCTTTCTACTCTTGACTGTGGATGTTATGGAACTAGATGCTTGAGTTGCTGCCTTAGTTTCCCTCCAGTGATGGACTGTAGCCTAGAGTTGTAAATTAAATAACCCCCTTTCTTCCTCAGGCTATTTTTGTCAAGATTATTTATCACGGCAGCAGAAATGAAAACAGGACAGTGAGTCTTTTCTTGCTTGCAGCATTTTATTACAAACAATCTCACTAAGAAATAGTTCAATTAGTATTTTCCAATGATTTAATTGTTGTTTTTGATGTTTTTCCCAATATTTTAATGAAGATTAGGAAGATGGATTACTGTCGCATTTACAAATACTTTCCAATTTATATAATTATGAGAGCCTCAGTGATAAAGATATTTCTTTATCTCATTACAATAATACTATTAGAAGAAGAATTAGCACAATTTTAGATGTCTGCCTTCTTTTATTGGCAAATAAAAATATCCTAGTCAGCTTTCAGTGGTTTTTGTCTTCTATCTGTTTCATGGACAATAGCAGCATTTCATGACTATTGCTGACTATAAAGGAATCTGGGAGAATAAGTACGAAGAAAAAGAAAATAGAATTAGCATGAGAGACTTGCCACTTCGAGCCTGCTGCTTTTCTCCCATAGTTCTGTAACATGAACAGGGCCTTCCCCATTTTTGCTGTGCCTATTAAGACTCAGTACAGTCTACCACTACAAATACTCTCTTAGTCTGTGGGCATGCGATTCCACATGACTTGTAATACACACTTCTCTGCAGCCTATGAATTATTTTAGAATTCTAGCAGATGAATTGTAAGTATTGTGTGTGTCCACTCAAGTTAAGCAACTGAAAATTCTCCATTCAGCTGGCAGGAGTCTTTATAAATTGCCGGGGCACTTGGCAGCCTAGCAGAAATGTGAAAACTAGTTTGATGGTTTTTTTTTTGTTTTGTTTTGTTTTTTGTTTTGTTTTGCTTTGCTTTGTTTTTTTGTAATGGCACATTGTAGAGATGATGGACACTTTATGTCTTTATGCAAAAGGATGTTCAAGACAGTGTGTTTGTGTATGGGAGTGGTTATTTACTCCAGGAAAGGGCTGGTCCTATTGATTTTTCGATGTGGTTTTCAACCATATGGTAGTAGATACATTAAAATCCCTAATTTTTCTCTCTCCTCTAACTTCTTGTGGCTCAGTTTTTAAGTTCTACTCAAAGTCTTGTCTGAGCTTTGTTATGGAAGAGTAAAGGATAACTAACACACTCTTGAGTATAGTCTACTAAAGGTTATATTATCAGAATATACATAACCACTGATAATCTAACTAGTACTTGAGATGTTGAGTTTCTTTACTGTTAGATTTCCGTTTCATACACACATTTTTGTTATCATCATAATAAGCCTTATCCTTCTTTGCCTTGTATACAGGATGACATTTATCACACGAGAGCTTGGGTAACACCATCTGATAAGATTCTATGACACATTGCCTGTACAGGCATCCTCCTCATTACACAGCTCCATGAGTCCCAGCTGCTCCAAGGGACCATAGACTGATACTTGTGTTCTCAGATCAAGTTAGAGAACACCTTCTTAATATGGTCCAAATATTTGCTCCACGGAATGGCCTATTGTAAGAACGGAACACACAATGCTATTCTCCCCGCTCTGCACAACCACACTGTTCCATAGCCTGCACCCCAATGCCCTACTCATAAGATGTGCAGATGGACAGGACATGCACTCTGGTGCCATTTATTTCATCACAGCCTGAAGCAGATGTCTTTACACTCACATGAGTTTTATTATCCTCTTCCATTGCTGCCTAATAAAATAACTGGAATTGTGTTTGTATTGAATACCATCAGTGATTTAACAGATGAATAGCATTTCAGGACGTGTGTCCAGGTGGATCTCTTGCTTTATGGTTCAATATTTTGTATATTTTCAATCATCTGTTTAATTTTCAATTTCATTATTAGAAATTAAGTATTAAAGCCTCCCCAGAAAGCAATCTCTGTCTATGTTTCTTTTCAGTTCCATTGGACTATTGCTTCCTGTATCTTGTGGCTGTTCTATGAGTGACAAATATGATGAGTATGATCTTGATCCCTAAAGTGAACTGAAGACTGAAAAGATTCTTCTTAGTCTCTAAATAAAGTTTTGCACTAGAATATTCTTTGTAGCAACATTACTTTGCTTCTGGCCAATGTCTTTGAACTCAAGACCTTAGGCTTGGCAGCAAACAGCTTTTCCTGCTCTATAATTAGGGTTGATCTTGACAGTCTTAAAATGTTATGGATTTCATTGAATCCATAGATTCATTGAATTATAGATACATTATGTTTTGATATTTAAGCCCATTCATCTTAATACTTTTTATAAGCACTGACATAAGAAAATGCTTTTCGGAGACAAACACCAAAAGAACAAATTAAAATCTGGTCTCATCTTTGAACCTATATACCTATGTCTGAAAATATATCAAATGGGATACCCAGTAAGAGAATTCTATAATAGGTAAATAACTTAAATAGTAAATTATTTTGTGTAAGCAATCAGAAGGTTCTTAGTAGGATTCATGCTTATTTAAAACATTAAAATAACCCATAGGGCAATGATTATCAGAAGGAGCTCATTTGTAAAGTTTATTTACAGTAAAGCCTGGTAAACATCCTTTTAAACATTGAATCGTATTAAAAAACTCCTTGATATGTGTGACAATAATTTCCCTTGAATTTTTTTATTATATCATGCAGGTCATATAATGCAATTTTATATATATGAAATATACATTAAAAAATAAAATATACATTTAATGTATATATATAAACTCATACACATTAGAAATGTATAATAAATATAATTCAATAAATATAATATATTTATAAATATAATATAATATGAACACATAAATAATATACAGTTAGTATGTTAATAAATATAATACAGTATATAAATAATATATTAATAAGTATAAATTATATTATAAATTAGAGTAATATGTATTAGACATGAAGGTTTAAAATGTGCCTGTACTCCAACAGGATCACGTAGACCTAGAGTGTCTTTTGTGTGATCCCTTCCCAGAGCACCTATGTCGCTGTATTACAATGCCTCTATGTATACTCCTTTCTGTTTAAGCTAAATATTGTACACAGTTTAACTACTCATGGTATTGAAAGTGTCTACTTTCTCCTTAATTATAGTAACTTAGCTTCATCTGTGACTATGGTCAATTCGTATAATGATGTCTTCAGTCGTATCTCCAGTTCCTTCCTCTTCCCTAAACTCTCTTGATATTTGTAGTCCAGGAACTGTTTCATGTGCTTCTCAGCTTTGTTTTTCTCCCCAGATTTAATATTTCATCATTATCTTGTCTAATATATGTCTTTTTAAAAAAATGCACCTGTACTATCTAATCTATGAGAACTCACCAGTTCCCCATTTTTAAATCTCACTGTATCTGCATTATACTTCTCACTTATTCTGTTAATCTACCTGTGAAATATCTCAATTGTATGGGACTAACCTTTTCTCTGTTAACTTTGCAGAATACACATCATTTACAAATATCTGGAAAATGAAGATTTTTTTGTTCTATAGTATATACAATTTTATTATATTTCATATTCAATAAATAGTGGAATATACCACTTTTAATTTTCCTCCAGTGAAACAGATTGAACTGTGAGGTAAATCAATGAAGTTGAATCAACCACAGATCAGTGTAACTATTCTGCATTATTCAAGATCGGCAATACAATCCTAGGCTGAATCTACCAACTTCAAATCTCAGTGGCTAATAACGATAAAAGTTTATTTCTAAGTATCTATAACAGACTGACTTAGGCCTTCATTCATGCTGTGTTGTCTTTCTTCTATTATTCAAGTGGCAGGAAATAGACCTATAATCTGAGCTACTGACATTACTGAAGTAAAGGAAGTATAACAGAGTCGACAAGCTGGTTTTTATAATATGACTCCTGGGTGGATTTTTCTCCTACTCACTTTTTTATTGGAAAGAGCAAATAAATCACAGAGGTTTGGTAGAATTTAAGCTAAACAAACAAACAAACAAAACTAGGAGATGTAGATTGAAAACAACAAGCAAAAGCATTATTGTTAGAGGCAAAGGGAGTGGTCGTAAGGTATGTGAGGTAATGTATTTGCAGAGTGGCTTTGTAACACATGGTGAGTTGGGTATTAAGATGATATGTTATGTTGTCTTAGAATAATCTTCTTATCTGCATGACTGACACCAAGTCACTGGGTCATGTTAAGGAGTGGGAAGAGCACAGAAAGAAACATACTCTAGAGACCTGGTTCTGGAAATGACATTTTGCACTTCAATAGCATAAAATTGGTCACAATTATTTCATGACATATTGTGACTATATTTGAGACTCCCTTTCTCTCTATCTCTTCTCTCTGTCCATATAAATATAAATATTCTTTAAATATATTTTACATTTTTATATTTTATATATTCATATACTATAAATATTTTCTGGAAGGAATAATCTCTTATTGGCATTAATATGACAAAATATATTACATTTCTCCCTTTGTATAAACATATTTTAACTAACACATTACAGGGTGAGGTCAAAGCTACATTACAATAAAGCTAATAGCTTCTCTTCAGTCTTGGGAGAAGAGAATGGATTTGGAAAGTGTTAAAATATTCATCTTAGTGTTAATTGATGAAATACAAAATAAAAAAGAAACCTTTATTCTGCAGGATTTTACAATTTCAAAATTTAAAGTCTATTTGGGTGCATTTAGATTATGTATCAATAAAAAAATATTTGAACATGTATAATAATTGAAATAATCATCACTTTTTTTATTCTTTAACTTTTTTTGCCATCCAGACTTTATCCCAACCCCAATCTACCCCTGAACTATTCCACATCCCACACCTTCTCCCCCTCTCCCATCTCCAAGATGTCTCCATGCCCCACCCTATAGTCTTATTAAATATTACATCCTTTAATATATATGGTTGCATACCAATTTTTTCTGAATTGAAACATTTAATTTTGTAGTAAATCTTCAAGAAACAAATTTAAAAGGGAGCCTCCTAAAGACACTGGGAAGAAAGCTGTGGTGCACACCTTCAGTCCCAGAACCTAGAAATCAGAAACAGGCAGGTGGACCTCTGAGTCTCGTGTAACTCTGGTTTACAATGAATGAATTATCCTTAATATAAATGTAAATAATGAATTAATCTGGTGACTCTATATTTTTACTTTATGCCAATCCCTAATACTTCACAGAGAAACCAAGACTTATGTAAAATTGATTCTCAACAGCTGAGCAATTATATTATTGTACCTTAAAATTCTGTTAATCTGGCTCCCTCCCAACCCCATCCTCATGATATTTGCATGCTATTATGTATCTGTTACTTAGGACCCTTACTTCATGGCTCTAATTCCTCCATTCTCCGAGTGTATCTAGATATCTCTTTCTTCTGTTTTTCACTAGAGGATGTCTCATTCTGTTTTTATATTCTGTCTAGCCATTAGGTGATCAGCATTTATTAACAAGCCAGAGAATAAATGATAAGAACTGTTTATACAAATTTTGGATAGGAGATTTTTGTTATAAGCATTACAATACCATGTCTGGATTCAAACAAGATATGAGAGGAGAGAAAACAGCATTTGAATAACCTAAGGGTAAACTTTATACAGCATGCAAAATATTATGCCTATAGTCTACATAGCTAATTGAAGGGCAATCTGGACTATGCAGAAAAATCCTATCTAAAGCAACATCCCTCCCTCTAGGAAAAAAAAGTGGAATAAAGAAACAGGAAATGAATAATTCAAAAGACTCAGGAAGTTCCTCAAACATTCCACTTTCTCATGGTTCATTCTTCCCACTATTAAATACAGAGGAAGGAATGCTGAAAAGAAAATATATTATTGTGCCATCATCCAGGCTGGTGTGAGCTTTTGGTGATGCAGCTGTATTTGAGTCACACATATTCTTAGATGTAAGTCCTTAAGTATATTCCTGCAAGTCACTCCGATAAACTTCTAATTTACCAAATTGAATGCTGTAAATATTATATCTATTCCCGTTTTCTAATCTGGAGTGAGTAAATAAATGTCAGTTTACATCTCCCCAGGAAGAATCATACAATGTGTATATTTTTAATTATGCTTTTAAACACTATCATTTTAGTAGGAAAGATAAACTATTATAACATATTTAATCAACTATTTTTCTTAAAAATTCAAATTGTTATATTGTATGATAAAATCTTCAGTAAAAGGAATTAATGTCCTTAAAATTACACTATAATGTTTCTAAACTTTGACTATGCCATTTGCTTTCTCTAAGGTTTCATGAACAACTTCAAAACTCCATTCCATAATGACTTCAAATTCTGCTTTTCTCCTTATTAGCTTGCTAATTGTCTCATTATTTGCATAATGTGCATTTTGCACTTTAGATTTTACATTCAGACTTCCAGTGTGCTGAAAATCTGCTTCTTCCAGAAGTCTCTTTCATCTTTCTTCAAGGCTTTTAACATCGCTGCAGATTTTTCTTCTTAGTGTTTTATATGTCTGAGCAGAAGTAATAAAAGACGCACATTATTAAATCTTGTAATTCTCTCAAATTAAACATGCTGAGCTATTATTTGATAGCATTTATCACCACACCTATACCTTAAATTTAAGGATTGTGAATTTTGGTTACAAATTGATTCGTAAGTCAATGATAGACACTAGGAATTTTTAAAAACTTAATTCTGACACAAAAGAACAATTTATAACCAGCTGTGAATATACTGAAATCTTTTTATCACACTGCTTTGTGTTAGTGACATGTGTTTCACAAGTCAATACCGTGATGTATCCATTCCTCGTTTTACAGTCAGTTTCCAGAGAATGCAGTGTTGTCTATGTAATAAAATTGTAAGCAGGCTCATAAATCAACACAAATGCATTTGCACTTTATCATAACAGTACTTAGTAGCACATTAATTCCAAAAGCCACTCTTCTGATTATCTCTCTGTAAAAGATGAAAATGGCAGAGACTTCTGCAGCCATCGTCTCTGCCATACTCATTTACTGAGAAAACAAATTACAAAATGGTGACATGAAGATGGCCTTCCTATATTTAACAAGAAACAAAGGATCCATTGAAAGTAATAAATCTCTGTGATTTTCTAATCTAACTGCCATCAATGTGTGAATGATTCTGAAAAGAAAATAATTTAATAAAAACGTGCATGTAACTAAGAAAGAACAATGAAACTTGTCAAGGAATGTTGGATCATTTCTCACAGTGATTATTTTCAGGACTCAGGCTGTAAACCTATTTGAAGACACTGGCTCTCTGCAGAAGCACATACATGCTAGAGTCCCCATTCCCAGATGTTGTCTCTCCTGAGGAAAGTAGTAAATTCCAGAAGTAATTAATAGGCATCCACTGCTCTTCACCTCTGGAGAGTACTTGACGAAGGACACAGTGTTGATAATGAAGGAAACTGCAAGC
Organism: Rattus norvegicus; assembly: GCF_021556685.1. Classification (NCBI taxonomy): domain Eukaryota; kingdom Metazoa; phylum Chordata; class Mammalia; order Rodentia; family Muridae; genus Rattus; species Rattus norvegicus. The sequence goes on from NC_141553.1 coordinate 35,624,805, forward strand.
CCTTCTGTTTAGACACGGGTATGACTATTTTTGAATTCTTATTAATTTTGAGTGAATAATGCAATATTGTTAACCTCTCATTCACCTGATTTGTAAATTCATGACAATTAATATACACAGTAAGAAAATCTTAAAGTACATAATGAATTTAAAGTTTGTTTGGAAAAGACACTATGAATTTAGCATCAATCATAGCTGAAAATATTAAACGTTATATTTTTGAGGTATATATACATATTTTTAAATTTGTGTGTGTGTGTGTGTGTGTGTGTGCGTGCGTGCAACCAGATGTTTACAGAAGCCATAGATAACACAGAATCTCCTAGAACTCAAGTTATAGGCAGTTGTGACCAGCCAAATATAGATGCTTCAAACAGAACTCTGGTCCTCTTAGAGAGGAGCATAAGGTTTTTCTGAGCCTCCATTGCTTTTGGTTTTGCACCACTGTTTAGTAAGGTAGCTGATTCTGGTGTGACTTGGAACTAACTCTGGGAAAAATAGCAGAAACAGTGCTTATCTGTAGAATTGTGTGTATGTGAATACCATATATATGTGATATATACATTATAAATGTATAATGTATACTATATACTCTAAATTATATATGTGATCAATGTTTGTATATAGTATATACATACAAATACTATATATGTATACACAGATATTTGTATGTATGTATACTTATACACATACATATATACATATACACACACATCTATACACACATATATATATACATATATATACACACACACATACACATATATATACATATACATATGCATATATATATATATCTTCACCCATCCTCTGTTCCTAAGATTTTTAGGACAATATCTAGTAGATTAATCATATTTTGTCCCATTTATAATGAAACAGATTTTTTCTGGGTACTCATCCTGCCCCATGTTTACCACTCAGGAGGCAGTAGGAAATGAGGAAAGAAGGGTTGATAAGTGAAGCAGTTTAAACTCTCATGAAATAGCCAACTTTATTCAGAGCTCTAGACAATCTATATTCTCCATATTTATATTCTCAATGTTAATAAAAGTCACGTGAGTGACCTATACAAACCGCAGGATGCAAAAATATGTATCATAGACTCCCATAAACAAACATTAACCAGCTTTAATGACTAATCTGAAATACACTCACTCATATCTGCTACCTTTGGGAGGGGCATAGAAGCACATTCCAGGAACAGTCCTATGTATTTGAAGATACTTAGGTTACAAGACTTTCCTGTCTTGTGTCTTGGCTTCTTCTCACAATCACTCAAATTCTCTTCACATGATCCTTTGACAAAAGTCTGAATACCTCTTGCGTTATGTTCTCAATTTTATAGTTCATATTCTGTTCCTATTTAAGCAATTAATCAACGGCCTATGTCTATTAAACATAAAAGTAACTTCATATAGTAAAAGAGATGGCTTAAATGGATGCACATGGCTTACTATTTCAATGTTGCTTTGTATATAATCTTAGAGGGACAGTTTTATACACTGTTGCCATTTTAAAAGTCCTTTATGTCCTTTGTTTATTCCGTATGTTAACAGTCTAACTCCACTGATATTTTTTCCTGATTTCTTGATTTCCCTGGGATTTTATAAGCGTGCTTTTAATGACTTTTAAATTTGATTTTCAATATTTATACAGTTTTCTGAAATCACTTAATAATCCCTCATACCAATGTCAATAACCACCATTACATGTTACAAACCCCTGATCTTGTGGGTTTTGTTGAACTTTCTTGAGAGCACTGGAGCTTTGATTCTTTTTAATGGGTGATGGTTCTTTTGGTTCTTCCTAGTTCTTTACCTTAACAACTCCCCAGAAATAATACTTTAAGTGCTATAGATCTAAGGAGAAAGTTTTCCCAAATGCAAGTGTTACAGTTCTGAAGGAAGTCAAGGAATACTGTAATGTCACATCACGCAACAAATCTCAAGCAAGAGGTTTATTACGAGGGAAAAGGTCAGAAGGGCAGCTGCCTCTGTTAGGGCAATCCTGAAGCAGCTGAGAAGTGAGCAGAAGACAAAGTTTATATAGAATTTCTGGAGTAGTGGAGCTTTGCCGGATGGACATTTCTAGGTTGTGGATTGGTCAGGAGCTTGGGTTTTGACTCTATGTGTAGGGTTAGACTACCTATGTCTGAAGGAGCTGCATTCAGATGATTCAGGTGCATTGTGGGTGGCACCTGGCAACTGGAGTTCCTCAGGCGTCAGTCTAGCCATTCTAAGTACCTCTGGGGGCTTACAGCTACTTTTCTTGTATTTTAACCTCTAAAGTAAAATATATGGGCAGGGAAATATCCTCAAACAAGAAGGGGAAGGGGTACGGGATAAGGGTTTATGAACGGGAAATCAGGAAAGGGAATAACATTTGAAATGTAATGTTAGTAAAAAAGTATCCAATAAAAATGAATATATATATGTATAGTGATACTATGAAATCTGTAATAATTACAATAAAATAAAATTCCAAGTCTTAGTTGCTTTCTTTCGAGGTCTGAATCTTCTTTCATATGCAAAGGTTTTTTTCCTCATAATTTTCTCACAAATTTAAACTTTGTTCTTCACTGTTTACTTTTCTATAATAAAGGTAGAGGTAGCATTTTCCCTAACATCCCTCCCAAGATACCTCTACCATTTGCCATCATTTTGCCCTCTACTCTGTCTTGGAGATTGCAACAGTTTCATTATTCTCCCAGTGTAACCTCCAAGGCAATGGACACAATTTACCTCTATTTTTATCTTCTACACCTTATTTTATTTTATGCATTTGCCATTTTCTGTATCATTTATTGTCCTACAGGCAAGGAAAATATAATGTGTGAAGTTAAGAAACATTTAGACCATGTTACATTTAGGTGGCTGACCATGGTGGAGGTTAACAGACTGAGACTCTGAAGAGAATGAGAAGCCAGGTTAAGAAGGGCCTTAGAAGTCATTCTGACGACCATAGAATTTAACAGTGCAAAAGGAAATAACTTCATAATGAAAGAGCAGAGGATTCAAAGTAGCTGTAATTGTGTTGATGCCCCAAATTACCAACTCAGCAGCTGCTAACAGGAAGATAGGGAAAAAATAGAATTACAGCAATCAAGGTTAGAATCTGGAGAGAATTCGATAATAATGGCTATAATAATAAAGGGAAAACAGGATTGATACAACGTGTGAATTACATCAGTAGGTTTAATGAAGCTTGGTTTTGTTTGTGTTTTTCAACCATGTTCTCATTATGTGACTCAGGCTGACCCAAAACTAAAACTGGTTTCAACATCTCGATCCATCTCTATCCCAGTCTCTCAGGTGTTATATAAAAGGACATGCCACTTCAGAGTCTTACACAGCCAGAATACAGCAAACACAGAGGTGAATGCCAGCAGCAAACCACTGAACTGAGAATAGAACCCCCGTTGAAGGAATCAGAGAAAGAACTGGAAGAGCTTGAAGGGGCTCGAGACCCCATATGTACAACAATGCCAAGCAACCAGAGCTTCCAGGGACTAGGCCACTACCCAAAGACTATACATGGACTGACCCTGGACTCTGACCTCATAGGTAGCAATGAATATCCTAGTAAGAGCACCAGTGGAAGGGGAAGCCCTTGGTCCTGCCAAGACTGAAACCCCAGTGAGCGTAATTGTTGGGGGGAGGGCGGCAATGGGGGGAGGATGGGGAGGAGAACACCGATAAGAAAGGGGAGGGGGATGTTTGCCCGGAAGCCGGGAAAGGGAATGACACTCGAAATGTATATAAGAAATACTCAAGTTAATTAAAAAAAAAAAAAAGGACATGCCACCAAGGTGGAGCAGAAGCTGTTATTTTGATAAAAGAGCTTGAGATAAGGGAGAGAAATCAACAATTGTTCAAAAACAAGAGTTAGTCATTTTTTTATTCTGTGAATGTACATAGTTTGCTATGGGCTGCTTGACACAAAGGGGTGAACTGCTAGTACTTTTCTTCTGTTAGCCACTGAAAGAAAACCATGTGTTCACAGGAGTGCAGAGTTTGGATTTATCTTTGGGACATTAGAATAATTTCCATACTTTGATCCATTTGCTACTGTGCACATTCATAACATTCTAGACCTTGTAAATTGAAATAATTGTGGTAACACTACGAATTCCCTCCTTTTAAGTAAGTAAAATGCAAAAGTATTGGTTACACTTTTGCAAAATTTTTCAAATACCCCTCTGAATAAACAGGAGTGACAGGGCTTGGAGTATTTCTCAATGATTTTGATATTGAGAAAATTATGTCTTAAAAAAACTTATCAGCCTCAGGAAATAAAAGTCCACCACACAATTCCCTTACTTCAGAATGTAATTAAATGTTAGACCACAGAATGACAAGCAGGGGATGGGGAGAATGTGTTAGACAATGATATCTTAGCATCTCGTGGATATACAACTCTGGTATTGTTCTGACGACTTAAGCATGATGGAGAAAATTAAATGGAGGAATTTCTTCTTGGCAAGGTTTTATAAAGGGAATGAAATCAAGCCAATATCAGAAAGAGGAGAATGAGCCTTTTGATAGCTGATCATAGTTGTCAACTTGACTGGATCGAGAATCAATGACGCCTCAAACTTCTGAGTATTCCCTCATGGGATTTTCACTTCTTTTTCTTTCTTTTTTTTTTTTTTTCGGAGCTGGGGACCGAACCCAGGGCCTTGCGCTTGCTAGGCAAGTGCTCTACCACTGAGCCAAATCCCCAACCCCCAGCTCATGGGATTTTCTTTGTCAGATTAAGTGAAACAGATAGCCCCAAATCAAAGATTATGGAATAATAGAGCTATTCATGGGAAGGGTTGGAGGGAGGAAAAAGAAGAGTATAAATGTTGTGATTGTACTCTTTCAAGGCATATTTTAAAATTCTAAAGGCTTCTGTGGAAGAAGAAAATATTTACTTTTTTCTGGTTTTTCTTTACTCTTTGTTTCATCTGTCTTGTTTCAATTCACTCCTCCACCGCTCTTGCAACCCACTCCTCAGACTTCGAATCTAGTGCAGTACCAGTTGCTCTCCAGTAGTCCTCTGGGCTTCTGGAGCCAGACCAGATTTCCATTCTCTGCAGTGTCTGATAATCATTGCTGAACTACTCACATCTTAATCTGTAAGCAAATCTATTGATTTCTCTTGGAACATATATTGATTTTATTGGACTTGCTCCTTTAGACATCAGTGACTAATATACACTTCTCAGGAAACTTTTGAACCTCCAAGTAATAATTCCTTAATAAATTTGGCATGGGTATGCTGATGTATGTTTCAATTTTTAAAATATTACTAGCATTTCTCAGATAATAATTGTAGATTGAATTATAAATCTGATTTGTAGCCAAGCCTCTTTGTTTCAGAATTTTTTTTTCTTAACAATTCATTTTTAATCATTTTTACCCCCTTTTGGGAAATATTAGATCAAAATGTTTTCTTTTGAGTTAATACAGTAGTTCAGGCACCAGTGTTTTTATTTCTCAGTTCCAAATAACAGATGACAGTTTGATGTTAAAAGCAATCAAATGTCTGTTTTCCACTTTGGAGACTTTTTTTTCTTCATTCAACCTGTCAGACTGGAAACAGGCCACTGCACGGAAGCAGTCCTGTGGTTCCTCCTGTCAGGTTATCACCTGTTATTCTATTTGTAGCTCCAAGGAGCAGAGTAAGATAAATAATGCTAAAGTTTCACAGCTTATAGACAAGAGCCACGTGGTCATATTACATCTCTTAATCGAAGTCCCCTCCTGTTTGTTACACATGAAACAATGGTTTTCTGAACCTTATCCTTACATTGATTGGTCTTTTACTATGAATAAGCTCTAAGTGGCTTGCTGTTACAATGTTCTGGAATTGTGTATATGTGTCTGCCTGTGCTTTTGTGTCTGTCTATGAGAAGTTATAGTGAACCTATATTATAATATGGATACTTTCAACTTTTTGATTTTTTTTAAAAATGTATTTACCAAACATCTTTTCATTTTTCCCAAAGACATATAAACACTCATTTTCAGCATCTTGTTTTTTTTTGTTTGTTTTATGAAAAAGATAGAAATGGAATTGGAGAATATAAAAGTGAACTAGATATTTCTATAAAAATTCATTTAAGATTTTGAACACGTTATCTCTGACTATCAATACTCCATCAAATGAGTTTTAAAAAATTCATCCAGAGCCAGAAAGACAAACAGGGTATATACTCACTTAGAAGTGGATATTGGCTCTTAAGGAAAGGAAAATCTTGCTACAATCTATAGACCCAGAAAGACTAAGTAACAAGGAAGGATACATAAATCTCTCTGGGAAGGCGATTTTGCTGCTGAACTTGGAGTAGGGTAGAGATGGGAACAGGAGAGATCAGGTTTGAGGTGGAAGGAGAGAGTGTGGGGAGAAAAGTTGTGGGGTGCATTGGGGGAGTGATGTGAAATTTAGAGTAATGTCAGTTGAAGTGGAAATTCCTGGTTGTATTGTGCAATTCAGACTCATGTTTTGCTGAAGAAGACTCTTATGATGTTTTGCTGAAGCAAGACTAGTGCGAGGACGCGTGATGTTTGCAGAGTGTATAAGTGGAGTTCAACAGACAGTGACAGGGTGTTTACATGGTGCATGTGTATTATTTTCTGGGCAACACTTCAGTGGTCTTGCTTCTTCCCTGATCTTCCTTGAGAAAGACACAGCAACGGGAACTTTCCCTGGTATCCCTGCTGGTTCTGACTGCATCTGCTGACTCCTGTGGGTTTGACGGAGGCCTGGATGTTTCTGCAGGATCATGTTTCTGATGCCGGTTCATGTTTGGTGAACAGTATTGTTGGTATCCTGATGCTACTGAACTGGATGGCTGCTGTCCTGACAATGGAGATTGGAATCACCCCCAATAACTGCTTCTAAATAGATCCTCTTCCCCTATTTACCATTTTTCTCCCCTAACTCTGGATAGGGAACTAGAAGGTGGGGAGTAGAAGTGTAGAAGCATTCAAGAACCATTAATAAAGTAGGTTTTGAGAAATCGAGGCCCGCATTAAACTCCCTGGAATCTATGATGGTGACCTTAACAAAAGGCTCTTAGTAATGGGGATATAGAGGCTAAACAGGCCAATTTCTGTAGTCAGACAAAGTGTGCAGTAGTGGAACTGTAACACCAACTGAGCAAAAATTCCCCGACTTAAAACTTTTCCTGCTTACAAGATGTCCTGAAGTATGGTCTCACAGGACTTCTGAAAGTGGCCAATTAATGATATGTCCAATGTGAGGGCCAAGCCATGAGAAGGAACCTAGGCCCAACAGTTCAGGGATGGCCAGGAACCTGAGGCTGGATAGCTCAGAGAACCAAACATATGACAAAATAAAAACAAAAACAAAAAACAGTCAAATGACTTCTAATTATATTCTGCCATACTCATAGATGGGTGCCTAGCTAAATTATCATCAGAGAGGTATCATTCAGCAACTGATACAAAGACCAATAGTCTAACATTAGGAGGAGCTTAAGGAACTCCTGAGGAGTAGGGTAGTTAGGATTATTAGAGTCAGAGAGATCTAGGATTCCATTAAACACAACTCACAGAATCAACTAGGGATCCTAGGGGCTTATGGAGACTGAAGCACAATCAGAGTGTGTATGGGTCTGTACTTGGTCCTCTGCATATATGCTTTTAGTTGTGTGGCTTACTATTCTGTGGGACTTCAAACAGTGGAGTAGTAGTTTTTCTAACTCTTTCACTAGTTATATTCTAACAATAAAGGTATCTGACATCTAAGAATGTGAAAACTAATTCAGATAATGATTATCTAAGAGTTTATAATGAACTACTTGGCATGAAGTGGGTTTTTATTATTAAAATAGTCTCACATAGAATTAGAGCCATAAAATGGTTGGTGGCTTGAATTTTATATATATATATATATATATATGTATATATATACACATACATATACACACACATAATTATATATATTATATATATCATATATATAATGTGATTCTTGCCATACCATATACATCAAACCCATACTTCATTTAAATTCATAGAAGGATCAATTGGACAATAAAAAACTGATAATCAATACTGGAAATGAGACTGTTGTTGGTATTACACTCATGCTTTATGCAGAGGTTTGACTTTAAATCGCTATGATGCTCTTTTGGCATTTGAGATGGACCAACAATAAAGTACTGTGAAAATGGCTGAAGGAGTAATAGGAGATAATACGGGGGGAGGGGAACTACAGTGTTTGGGGACACAGAAGATACTGGTCTGTTTATTGTTAGTCTTATGCCTCTCCCGCACACAAGAAACTCATGGCTGCTGGCCTCTGTACCTGTGGCTCTGAGCGTTGTTCTGGAAATACAGTGGGAAAGCCTATGTCTGTGCTTTGAAGACCCGTGAGGGATTGGCATCTATTATCCTGCCTCAGCGACACTACTTAATGATCCTCTGGACTGCAGTGTTCTTCTTGAGTCTCCTTCCCTCAGGGATGATTCTGAGAGTACTGTAAGGTTGCCTCCCAGCATTTCATCCTGACGCTAGCCCATCTATGTTAAATGTCTCTTCCTTTGACAGGTTTCCCTATCATATTACAAATAAGTCATTTGCTTTTGACTATATTTATCCCAACATCTGTTAGCCTGGCAATAATTAACAATGAAGGAACTGAAATGGTCCTGACTTGATAGGTCAACAGACTATTGTGCTCTGAGTTCAGTATGGTTCCGAAAACATCTATGAGAGTTGGCAGAAGTCTCTGCCCCTTCATTAATAAGCAATGATGGCATCAATAGCAATATTATATGAATACTAAACAAAGCTATAATCCTTGTTTTTGGAACTTTTGTACTGATCAGGGTGTGAGGGCTGGCTTCTGTTTATATATACTTTGGCCACTTCCCCTATGGTAGCTCCCATGTTAGGCAAAATTTCTCAATCATCTACTGGGGTGAGGGAAGTCTCACATTCACCTAAGAGATCGTGCCCATAGCACACAGTGCAGAAGACGACCTGAGGATGGGGAAAATGGAAAATTCGTCATCAAATACATTATGAGGAAACTCAAGCATTCACTGGTATGATTGATAAACTGTCACCTGAGAAATTGAGGAGAAGAAAATTGCTCCCATTACTTTTCAATACAGCACTACATTTAAATAAGTCAAATTTAACAAATTTTGAGTTCCTGGTTAAAAAAAAAACCTAAAATATCCTATATGAAATATTTTCCTCGAAATGCATTAGACTTTAATGACTACATACTGAGTGATGGAAAGCATTTACATTTACCTAAGAAAAATGCTTTTTAATGACTTCTTTTATTCCTTTTTTACAACCCTGTGAAATTATCATGTAAAAAATCTCAAAGAGATACTCCCAGGCGTGGTGTTGAGCGGCAATTTTCACACCTATTATAACTTCACAAGGCAATAGAACCTGTTGGGGCTCACTGCTTAATCACATAATGGCATTTAGAAATTATTCATGTTGCTTGGCAAAAGGAATATTTAACCATTATACTATTATGGTACCCTGCATTTTTATTGTGATTTTTATTACATAAGTAAACATATTAAAGCACTCAGTAACATCTTAAGTGTTCAGTGATAGTAGACTCTTCAAGCAACAGGAATGTTATAGGAAGACTCTGTCCAATAAGAATAACATTTTCTTATGGGCAAGACTATTATAAAATACAGATACTTTAAGGTCCTAGGAAGCTATGCTATTAACGTATTATCACTAATGCAAAAGTTGTGAAACTTCTGATAGTCACATTACTTGATTCTTTGTAACAGAGGAATAGACTGATTCAACCTTTGGTACTTAAGATAGAAATCGCAATTATTTATTATAACTTGTTACAGAAATAGCAAACGACAGATGTTTCAGGTAAACGGTCTGTCTTCACATCTCATATACACCTCATATCCTTTATCGCTATTAAATGGATTCATAAACATGTTAATAAAATGTTTAAACAAGAAATGAAAGGATGCTCCCCAGCAATGTGTAATGATTTGTGCCTTCATTCAAACTGATCTTGGGAACCAGGGATACTTGACACCTCAAGGATGTGCTGAATTCCTTGTCCAATTTCTGTGTTTTAATTGCAAGAACTCATTAACCATGGAGATAAAATCCCTAAGATTTTACTCTAATTATTTACCCTTCACAGAATTCTTAACATTTTCAGAGATGGGCAATTTTGTACGCTTTTTATTGTAATGAATCAGCCTTTCCAGTGCCACAGAATACTACAGAAAAATTAGGCTGACAATATGGAATATCTACATTTTTATTCAATAAAAGAAAGAACTCTTACTCAGGTTTGCTACCAGTATGTGTCATTTCATCATTTGAGAGTCTGAGGCACGAGAATTGTTGTAGTTTCTACACAGGACCACGTAAGTTACAGAGACTAAACTGGAGACCCAACTAAAGACTAAACTACAGGAGACTAAAGCTAAAACACAAGTAAAGTCATATTAAACCAAAGGAAAACAGCAGAAAAGTGAGCAAACAAACCACAAAAATAGGAACTCTAACAAATCGTCGGGAAAGTGTACAACAGAACTGTCACTCTTTTTATTTGAATCTTTAGAGTTCCTTTCTGATAACCAATTAATTTTACAATATTCCTTAGTTAAGACCAACTCTTTGTGTTTTAAGATTCTTCTTTCCTTGTAAAGTGTGACAATTAACATTTCTATTTCTATCATTTAAAAATTCCTCCTACCCCGAATTTAGAACAGTTCCATTTTAGGGAAATGTCAAATTTTAAACGAAAGGAGACTTATAACCTGGGTTTCATAAGTCATCAGTTTCTTTGACAACTCGTGCTGGCACTAAAGCTTACAATGAATGTTTCATATCGAGAATGGATATTTTCTACCTATGCTTCCGTTCAACATGTATAGACCATGATGCTGCATGCCCACACCTAGACACTTGTCTACCAGAACCACAGAATTATGTAAGAAAATACACTTATTTGCGTCTTAGCTTAGTTTAGCTTGAATGGGTGTGTTACTCTGTAAGGCGCGAACTTTAAACAACACCTAGCTGAACTAAGCTCACAAAGCTTTAAGAAGTTTTTATTTTCACCGCAGCTACTGCTTCTTGGTTACTGTTACGGAATTTTCTGTACACCATCTTCACCTTGACAGGGAGGGAGAGAGTGGCAAAATTGCAAGAAGAATCTTCATCCCGCGTGGTTTATGGGACTGAGAAGGCAGATGAATCTCCTTCAGTGTCTCGACCTTCTTCGCTCGCTTTTTGAACTTGTGAAGATTAAATTCCACTTCATTCTCATGGATTGTTTTCTGGGTTTTTGTATTGCTTTTTTTTTTTAAGCTGTGGGACTGACTCCAAGATTTAGGATATGTTTCATTCTGTTGTTGTTCATGATCTGGGTCACGCATTAGAGTTTATATGCACACCAATAGTATCATTATCTTTCTTATAATCTTTGCAGCTTAGTCAATTGAGGCTTTCTTTAAATGGTTGACTGATGTATTTTTAACACACACACACACATATACACATATATATATACATATATATATACTTTTGAACAATTTGACTTGCTATTATCAATCAATTTGATTTATTCATCTGAAATGCAGACTTTTGTTTTTCAGATTACAGTCTTTTGAATACTTAGGTTTCCTTTGCATATTAAATATCCATTTTTATTCTCCAACCATTGTTCCCAGATTACCTCGGTTCCATACCTGTTGATAAGATTCATTAATAAATCTGGGGCTTGAGTGGATGTTGGTAGATGGCTACCATAAGAGAAGGCCTAGCGTTATCTCTGGCACGCCAAGGCCTCTAAGTACAAATCCCCTCTCACTACCCTGTTCCACAAATATTTTCTTTGCATTTGCTTGGTTTGATATTTTATTTTCGTTGGCATGTTTTGCTGAGCAACACCTAAAGCTCTTAAGGAATTCAATTAATATTCTTATTTCATAGATGATATTTATATTCCATCATATGAAATGTGCCTACTCCCAAGGAAAAATAATGTCTGTGTCTTGTAGAGATTTATTTTTTCAAATTTCACCATGCATAAGGTATACCACTCATCCTTACTAAATGGGGCATGCATGTCCAGAGTTTATTCATTGTTATATTAGTGTATGTATAAGTGTATATACTTACATATTCTTATAAGTAGATAAAAAAGTGTATATATTATACACTTCTAGATGCTCTAGATGAAAATATTTCTCTCTGTTTAAATAAATTATGTTGTGCATGTATTTGCATATATGCCATATATGCTAACATGTATGTATATGTGGTGCTTGGGTCCTGTGATGCCCATGTAGGTGCCAGAAAAGAACATCAGGTGTCTTTCTCCACTGCTATCCATCTTATTTTTGCAGGGTTTCTCACCATTCCTTCAATTCAGTTTCCCCTAGACTGGCTGGCTATCAAGCTCATGGAAGCTGCCTGTTTCCAGTTAAAACACCAGGATTATATGGCCAGAGCCAAGTGGGTGCTAGGGATTTGAATTCAGTTTCTTCTTACTTTCATTTATGTATGTATGTATTTATTTATTTATTTATTTCAATTTTTATTAGATATATTTCTTTACTTACATTTCAAAGGTTATTCTCCTTCCCAGTTTCCTGTCCATAAGTCCCCATTCCCTCGTCTCCCCCTCCCCCGTACATGTATTCCCCCTATAAGTCCCCCTTGTACCCCATATTCCTCTTCTTACTTTCACAGAGACTTTTGCTCAATGTGTCATTAATAAATTAAAATCTCTGGTTGTTATTGAAATATCTTGCTAGTAGGGTCTCATATACATTTTTCTTTCTGCACTTCTTAATTTTTTCTGCCGGCTTATTCACCTACATTTTCAGAACATTGTCTTTGTACAGTAAGAGTCCCAGTGTCTTCCCTTCGGAAAGTATTATAATAGGTTTTTAAATGATTGTGTTAATATTCCAGTTTCTTTCTTTTAACATGTCTGTCATTCCAATGAAGCATTTAGACTCAAATTTATTTTTAAATATCTAAAAATCTAAATGTGGCATATTTACTCAATATATTTTTCTTAATTCCTCTCAGTAATCATTTTACACTATTACAGTGGTCTCATAATGTTTCTTGCCAAATATTTATCTAAGTATTTCATTTAAATGCAATTAGAAGCATTTCTAAATCAAATTTATTGAGGCTGATAATTCAACTGGTTTTGAAAACATATACCCATATAAATATACTTTTTTATAAAGTTTACTCATTTTCTGTTTTATTCAACATATCTAGATGATTTCTTGAACTCAGTTCACTCATCTCCCATAACAGGTAACTTGAGATGTGACTGCTATGATTGGACTAATTTTATTTGATCTCAAACCATTCTTTCATAGATATTTATTTATACATGTATATAATTTATGTATTCAAACAGTTTGCATGTACTCACGTACAGATGTATATGTTCCTGTTTGTATCAATGCACTGTATTTTTTCATAATGTCGGTATTTTAATTTCTAATTCTCATTCAAAACGACAAAGAGTAAGTAAATAGTCCCAATGGGTTATTTTTTACAAAGGATGAATGAAAATATATCTGATAAGAAGTTAGCCTCGTCTGTGGATGCTATCTATTCAATTTGCTGCTATCTTTAGAAAGCATACCCTTCTGCTGAGTACTCATGTGGTGCCTTTCCTTGATTAAATCTTCAAGTCTGAAAACTTTTCCCGTTAAAGAAAGTTGCTTTTAATTTTAATGACTTAAGAGTTCATTTAGATAGGAGTTCATAGCATTCATTTAAAACGAGAGGGAATTTGAGGCAGGATATATAGTCGTCCATTAGTTCAGCCTCATTTTTTAGAGAAGCATGGAATATGGACAGAAAGTGAAGAATGATTATTCAGAGAACAGCATTGGAAGGATATGGACAATAAGTTTCCGTCTTAATGATGGTTTGCATCTCCCGTACCCTCATTTTTATTGTTTAAATTAGTTCTTTTATTATTCGAGGTTATAATCATATCATTCTTCCTTTTCCTTACTTTCTCCAAACTTTCCTACGTTATCTCTGTTTGACCTTTATTAAATTTCATGACCTTAAAATTATTGCTAAACATGTATGTGGGAGAGTATATGTATATAATGCATATGAATATTTATAAATAATGTTCCTTGTGAGTATGATTTATGTTGACCATTTGTATAATAAATAATTGATGTGTTCTTCCCTGGAAAAAGCTATTTCTCCCACTCTCAAAATCCTTAGGTTCTTGTCAACTTTGTGTAGGGTAAGGACTCCTGGCCACACCCTTCCACAATGTATATCAATGCATCTACTGCTGTCCATGTTCAACTAATGTTTAGGTAAACTTATTGGTGAGATTCTATGGGTATAGCTTTGAGACCAGTCTCATGGCAAGCACCTTGATCATCTGTGTCTCAAAATCTTTCTACCAACATTTGGCAATATTCTCTGAGCCTTAGGTACATGATGTGTTTCGTCTGCGAGTCTGCTGGCACTGAACTCCTCAACTCTGCATTTTGGGTGGCTGTAGCCTTCTGTAACTTTTTTCTATCCTGCTAAGAGAAATTTCACTGATGTGCAGTCAGAATTATATCTGGTTCTTAGAACAAATATTTGAAATTTAGTTAGGGACTATTATGCTGGTTTATTGAAGTTGAAATTGTAGGTTCCCCTCCAAGATCCATGATTTCAAAATCCCAGGAAGTTGTCTAGGGCTCCAGTACCAGGCAAGATTCTCCCTTAATTTTATTGAACAGCTGTTGGTTCTAGTGTTGCATGCTTAGTGCTATTGTGCCAGGCCAGCATTGTTGTGATTTGTAGTCATCATACATGGATAGGATTCATGGTTACTATGCTTCTATGCAAGTCTGAATAACAGTTTGGTGACAAAAAGCAGGTCCTCAGGAAGGAAGAATTTGGTACACTTCTAGCTCAGAGGTCTCTGGGCCCGGAGTGCAAAGTATCTTCAACTATAAGAACTTGTCTTCCACCTATGGGAGACAACCAAGACCAATAACATTGTCCTGTAAGTTTTAGGGGACTCTCTTGTTCAACTCTGACAACTCAAAAGAGAACTTAAGCCTAGTGATGGGTTTTTTGAGATGGTAAATGGCTCTTAGAAAGTTCATTGTCAACACAATTGGGAATATATTTTCAACTGTATATGTATATTGATACACTAACATGTGTCTTAAGGGTACTTTTAGGTAGAAATAAAGAGTATAATTTTCGGTGACTTTTTAGACACCCTTACTATTATTTTAATCTCTTCTCTCCTTGTTATGTATTTGTCTTATTCTTGCTTTCCTTAGAGCCCAACTTCTTTTTTTTTTTTTTTACTTTTTTCTCTGATCAGAATTTGAGCTGTCCCAGCACTTTTTTCTCTGATCAGAATTTGAGCTGTCCCAGCTTAGTTTTTTTAAACTGTATTTTCTTAGAGAAAAGGTCTCATGTATCTCAGAATACCATTACTGTGTATGTACAGAAGGAGGAATCTGGGGAAAATAATTTTTTATCTTTGTGCTGTCAACTCTTGGGTGATGACACTGCAGGCATGTTCCGCCATACATGCTGTCCTATAGTTTGTGAGCTGTCAATCCAGGATTTGTGAGTGCTAGGCAAAAAAACCATCAATTGAGTTTGATTCCTATTCATTTGAAGACTGCATTCAAAATGAAAATACCATAATATTTGCAGGTAAGAGGAAGAGACTTTTCCCTGTCTCTGGAATACCACCCTTGACCCTGTTCAGTTTAGTCAGTAAGGAGAAAGTTTCCTGTTCAATCTAAGGTTGATTACTGTATGTTCTCCATCCAAAGTGTCTTCTGCCATAAAGTCTTACCATCAAGTTGACATGAGCAACAAATAGAGGTGGCAATAATCTTGGTTATTTTGAGGAATTCTGGGACTTTCCTGACTAATAACTGACCAATAGCTGGGTGGTCTCCAGTATCAGGTACTGAAATCTTTCATGTAATAATAAGAGAGCAAAATAGTCCATATATTCAGGGTGTATTTACTCAAATGTTTTTAACAGTAATATGTATTGTGTAATTTTTTCATTTTTTTGTTCAATCTTTTTCTTTTAGAGTCCAGATTTTATCCCCCTCCCAGTGCACCCTCTGACTGTTCCGCATCCCATACCTCCTTCCCCACATCTCCATGAGGATGTCCCCAACCCCACCCCACCAGACCTCCCCACTCTCTGGGGACTCCAGTCTCTTGAGGGTTAGGTGCATATTCTCTGATTGAGACCAAACCTGACAGTCCTCTGCTCTATATGTATGTGGAGCCTCCCACTGGCTGGTGTATGCTATCTGCTTGGGGACCCAGTTCTGAGAGATCTCGGGGGTCCAGGTTAGTTGAGACTTCTGGTCCTCTTACAGGGTCACCCTTCTCATCAGTTTCCTCCAGCTTTACCCTAATTCAACCACAGGGGTCAGCTGCTTCTGTTCATTGCTTGGGTGTATGTATCTGCATCTGACTGTTTTTTTTAAATTATCTTCCTAACTAGTAAAGTTCTATATGGCTTCATGATGTCTCTTAGTTTATGCTATGCAACCCCTCCATCCTCCTCTACCTCATCTTTCTATCTTAATTTTTAACTCAGAGTAGAAACCTCTCCTGTTTTCATTTTAGCTGTATTCTACTATCCCTTATAATTGAATTTTTCCATTAGGTTGGAAAAGTGTAGGTTTTCATGTAGCTTTTCCTTGCACCTTCATTTCATTTCAAAACCTTCCACTAACATCTCAGCTCTCCATCCCACAGGATCCTCTATGCTTGATCCATTCTACCTCTACTCTTTATACCATCATTTCCTCTTGATGGCTGCTTTTGGGAGGGGAAGTCACTTTCTTTGGAAACTTGTTGCGACTGCTTAATTTCTAGTATCTCACTGGTGCTACACATCCGTACACATAAGGGAAGCACTAACAACCCAAGAGGTTATCAATAACAACATCAGAAATAGAAAAGTAAAAGGAGGATATGAAGTTTGGTAAAAGATGATGTGAGACACTAAAATGAGGGAGAGTAGGATGGTTATTAATAGAAATGATTGATATATGTTCTGTAAATATATGAAAATTTAAAGGGGTAAAATATATGACTAAAGAGAGATGAGGGGAAGTCTTACATCCTCATGACTCCAGCTTTGTCCTTTTATCAGATATATGGATTTGTTCTTGTTCTGGCACTGACATGATGTTTGTCTCTAAATATAGAAAAAATTGAGTCATTTTTTTCAGTGCATGAAGTCCATAAGAATGGTGATATTATAATTGAAATATATTTCTAGAAGCCCAGGAAGCTAAGTACATAGATTAGGGCAACAAATACCTAATAATTTCAAATAGTTCACGGTACATAAAGCACTGGAAGAAGCAGCTTAAGCATAAGAAAATTATTTCCCTTCTTTTTAATTTCATTTATTATGTCTATGAAATCATCCTAAGAAAATAATGATAAAATTTCCACAATTAGAGATTTTTTTATCATTTGCAAAGTATCCTATGAAATGTTTCCCACAGATAAAAGTGAAGAAAATTAAGATGCATGCATGTTAATTATGGAAATTTAAGATATTAAAACAGTGGTAGTTATCTGATCAGTAGAATTTATGTACTTATAAATGGCACCTCCTTGTTCAACACATGTGGTCCAGATACCAAGAAGACAGCTTTTTTGTGAAAGAAGGTATTGTAACAAGAACATCATCCTGCTGATCTTTAAATCTTAGAATTTTTACCTTCCCTAAATGAGAAATAAAATTTTAAAGTTTAAAAGGGCTCAGTCCATGATATTTCAGTTCTAGCAATGCCCATGGACTACAACATATACCTGCTCCCCAGTCAACTTTTATGTAGTTCCACATTCAACAAAGAGAAAGCAGATGTATCTGAACATACTGATACAAGACACACCATACCATTTAGGGTGGTGCTGCATTGGAAGCTGGGGCATCTGCTTTATAGGATTAGTTTTCCTCTAAGGCCTACTTGTTCTTCTAAAATGAAGCTTACTCCTTGGCTTTAACGATAGAACATACTTATAATAAATATTTTCCATGAATGTGAATCTCAATCCTTGATGCCACACCATTTTCTAATGGTTGTTTTAATCAACATTACTTACCTTGAAAGTAGGATAGTGGTTAAGAATCTTATTTGTCCGAGCACAGCAGGAAAAGTGACGGCTGTACAAACACAAGGAACAGAGTGTGGATCACCAGACCCCCCCATAAAAAACACACTATTCATCACATGCTCATCAGTCTGGTGCCCAACATCAGGAAAGAATAGCAGGAAGGCAGAGATCTCTGGGAATCCTTAGCTAATCAGTTCAGATGAAATAATCTATTAGAGACCATGTCTCACAAACATAGGTAGAGAGCAACCAAGGCAAGACATATGATGTAATCCTCTGGCATCTGCATGTAAAAGCATGTATGTGCACATATCCATACCAAGGAGTATGTAAATCATACACATAACACCATATATACATACATAGCATGTATCATGTATTCTCTTACTCACAGAATCAATTTTTACTATTCATGTGGCATTAAACTGCTAAGCATCCTTAAAATTAGAGAGAGCCTTGAAGAGGGATTTTTAAAGATCTTTTAGATTTAAGTAGTAAAAATCTTTAAAAACAATTTAATCCATTAATCTTTAAATTCTATCAGTCATATGCATACAAAAAGACTACAGGAATACATTTGCTGAGCACTTCTGAAGAATTATTTTCAATGCTTCCAGTGTTACCTTAAAGAACATAGCAGAATCTACAAAGGTGATGTTTAAGAATGGACAGGAAACCAGGAAGGGAAATAACATTTGAAATGTAAGTAAAGAAATATATCTAATAAAACATTTAAAAGCAAATCAATGTAAATATGATGATTTAAGAATCAATGTAGCATTATAAAAAGAATTGCAAGCCTGAAATTTTTACTACTTGTAGATGAAGAGGATCAAAAATTAAAAACCTTCCTAGAATCTTGAATACACTAGAATACATTGCAACTTCAAAGCAAGTCTCAGAAGAAATGCAGAGAGAGAGAGAGAGAGAGAGAGAGAGAGAGAGAGAGAAAGGAAGAGATAGAGGGAGAGAGAAGGAGGGAGGGATGGAGGGAGAGAGAGAAAAAAAGAAAAGAAAAAGAAAAAGGTGAAAGTAAAGAGGAAAAATGATAGGGGGGGTCATGTCAGTCTTAGAATGCTTGCTTAGCATGCACAAGGCCCTAGATTCAATCTCTAGGACTGATAAAAACAAAACAAAAGGCATCATTATTCACAAGACTCAAGGTATAGAAACTGCCTAAATCTCTGTCAGTAAGCAAATTGATTAAGAAAAGATGATTATATATATAGATATAATTATACATATAATACATACATATATTATATATAATGGAGTTTTAACAGAAAGAATAATGAAATTATGTTATTTGCAGTAACAACGCACACAACTAGTGATAATAATTTGATGAAGCATAGTCAGAAAGAAAAAATCACAATTTTTTCTCATTAGAGGGCCCTACCTAGAATACATGTGTATTCAGATACATACATACATACATACATACATACATACATACATACATACATACATATGAGGAGCAATAAGAGAAGCGTTTGGAGAGTCAATTTAATCAAAGTCAGCATAGTATGTTATGCATGCCTAAGAACCTACCACCCTAAACAATGATGTGTTTTCAAGGAACAGTAGAGAAATAAAACTGATAGAAATTAATATATGTGGATAGACAAACAGATTGATAGATGGGTGGATGGATAGATAGGTAGATAGATAGATAGATAGATAGATAGATAGATAGATAGATAGATAGATAGATAGATAGATAGATAGACAGACAGATAGTGATACTTGTTAAATTATTAGGGTGGTTTATGAGCCAGAGGCTGGGAAGTCAAAGCAAGCTATGTGTTTCCCATGCATTATAGTCACTAGCAGAGTGATGATCAGGTCATGAACACTAAGAATCTGCTCCAGGATCAGGAAAGCATGACCTCCATGGGGGTGAAGAACACAGCAGTAAAAAGGCAATCAGGGCCACAGTGTGTACTTAAAAAGGAATATTTTATTTCCAACATTCACCTAATTCTTTAGAAATTAAGTGTGTGTGTGTGTGTGTGTGTGTGTGTGTGTGTGTGTGTGTGTGTGTGTGTGTGAATACTTGTATTATGGCTTGTTTCTTGATGACAGATGACAACTTTGTGAAGTCAGTTTTCTCTTCAGATTTTTCGATAATTTCTGGAGTTCATCAGGATTAACTGGTAAGCACTTAAACATTGAGATTTCTGGTATTCTTTTCAGATACACTGAAAGAGTCATAATACACAGGCATTGGAAGAACCACAGATAACTTGCCTTCCTTATTTCAGAGGGTAACATAATTCAGAAAGTAAAAGCTGATTTTATCTTTGTGTCTAATTAATAATGTAAACTAATTGATCCTAATTAAAAAATTATAAAATCCTGATGCTAAAGAGTCACATCACTTACAGCTCAGCAGCATGAAAGAAAAATAGTTCCACAACATTTACATAAATTGATAATATTCAACACCAAATATAAAATTCATTTTTCTATCACCAACTAACACCTTTCAGTTGTGAGAGAGGTAGGGTAATTCATCCCATAATGAGAATTAAAACCAGTCAATCATAGCAGATGTATAGCTAACAGAGATGTTAGAATAAGCAGAGAAGTATTTTTATGTGGTTTTATAACTTTTTATTAGGTTAAACAAGCTGGAAGAAAGATGAGAGAGAAAATAATGGAAACAATAAAAACAAATTATGTCAGGAATCTACATGTAAAATAGATAGGAATAGAGTCAATAAAAATTAAGACAAAATAGCTGAGTCATAACATAAGCACAAAGTGCTACATTCCTGAAACGAAGGTCAAGATAACTTTACAGTTACTGATACTTTAAGTACAATACAAAACAAATAATCAATAAAAATCACACATTGTATTTTATTAAAAATTTAAATGCTTTAGCTATGAAAAAGAAAAGAAAGAAAATAAAAACGAATCACAAGGTTGACATATGACCTCCATATGCACACAAACACACATGTGCCCATGTACCTACACACCGGCAGACCTCCATTCAGATGAATTATAGGCACACAAGAAGAAAATAGTTATGAAAAGTAAACATGAAGTGTTAAATTTATGAAAAAGCAACTCAACAATAGATTTTAGAAGTTCAACAAAACCATTTAAAAATTATATAGGAAACGCAGATGTATAAATTGTCAATAACATGCTGGCAGAATTCTATCACAAAGAAGACCAAGGACCCTGCATGCCCTTTTTTCTCCCAGCTTCTGCCTTCGGAAACACTGTAAACGGTGTGTGTTTTTCCTCCCATACCCCTATTCCCAGAACTAATGACTCTGATACTCAATTAAATTTAAAAACACCTTGACTAGAAGCCGTGGCTGTTCCTAGGCTAGCTCAGAAATTAGTCATCTCATTTCCTATACCAAGTTCTGCCTAGTGGCGGGTTCCTTCTCCTCAGATCTTACTCATCCATTCTCCTCTATTTCCTGGGGTGGAATCCATACTTGCCTCTACCCCAGAACTCAGTCTCCCCACAGGACATCCCTTCTACTTCCTTCTCAGCTTGATTGGTCATAAGCATTTTTACTGACAGATGATGCTTATAACAAATTCTTTCTGTAGAACACATTATATGAATATATGATTCACAATACATACAATCTGTCATTGCAGATTACTATTAACTAGAGTTTTATTCCTCATTTTGAGATTTTTGAAATCTATATTTGTTATTGTTTATGAGGAGACTTCCATGTAAATGTATGTAACTATATATTCACTTAGCCCATATATATATATATATATATATATATATATATATATATATATATATATATACACTAAAATTTTATATGTATCCTCTCACTCAATACCCATAATCTTACACGATCTGACACATGTTCCCCTTCTATCACCAACTAACACCTTTCAGTTGTGAGAGAGGTAGGGTAACCCATAATGAGAATTAAAACCAGTCAATCATAACAGATGTGTAACTGACAGAGATGTTAGAATAAGCAAAGACGTATTTTATGTGGCTTTATAATTTTTGAAATCTATATTTGTTATTGTTTATGAGGAGACTTCCATGTAAATGTATGTAACTATATATTCACTTAGCCCATATATATATATATATATATATATATGTATACTAAAATTTTATATGTATCCTCTCACTCAATACCCATAATCTTACACGATCTGACACATGTTCCCCTTCATGTCTACACATAATACTAAAGCCATTATGTGATACATCACATGGTGTACACAGGAGGACAAAGTTGCGAGAATCTCACTACTCAGATTGGTTTTAACTCATCATTTCTTATTTACCAAAAGAGATGGGGATTTTCTGGTTCTCATTTCACTAAAGGGAACATTATTGTCATTATAAGCCACTCAGGATATGATATGTAATGGATGGGCAGGAAAATATTATCAAAATCAGTCAGATACTCTACTCACAATTTCTCCAGACGTCCCAAGGCAAATGATTCACTCACTGCCTGAATATAAGACTAGTCACACATCCTGCATCCCCAGCCACACAAACTCTGTCTGCAGGATCTCCATGGGTAATCTCCAGCTCACATTTATAAAACTGTACTTGTTGACATTAATCTGTGCTTCCATTTGTGTTTTTCCACGATCCACATTTCAGGGCAAAACACCACTAGGGAGCTAACAGAAAACAGGACAAAGTCCAGATTTATTTTTCATTCCATCTTTTTGCTGATAAATTTAATTTATTGCCGAAGTTAGCAGTTATATCTTCATTATGTCCTAGTGTGTCCCTTTCCACACTTTCTCCACTACTGTCACAGTACAATCTCTTAAGGTTTTACGTCTGAAAGACATCATTTGTCTTGTAATTGTTCTTTCTGTTTCCACAAAGACCCAATATATCTATTCCGCACTGCTACAAGATTAAAGTTGAAGAGTCTATAGTATAAGAACACACCCTCGTGATTAAATGCCAGTCATCATGATCACCACTGCTGTTGAACATTAAAATTCCTTAGGATTATATTCATGGCCCCTTATAATTATACCTTGGCAATTGCCCAGTATTTCTTTCTATAAGTTCCATTCTGGGAGCTGAGGCTTCTGTTCCTAGAAAGTTACCAGATTGTCATTGAATCCTGAACATTTTATCAACATCGTGTGATATTAATGAATGAGGTTCTTGGTTTTACTTCAATATCAGTTTCTGTCTTTTTCAAGCACAGACTTCTACCCATATTTCAGAAAAATTCACCCATCCCAGGAGCAATCCACTGATCCACTGTTCTCTGTTTTATATCTATCTATCTATCTATCTATCTATCTATCTATCTATCTATCTATCTACATATATATATATATATATATATATATATATATATATATATATATATCTCCTTTCACAAAATATCAGATATACACGAAGAAGCATCACACACAGAGTTTTATCTACTGAGTCATTGTATGGGAAGTCGCTAATTATAAGAATCAAGACTCCCTACTATGCCAAAATTCTAGTTTTCAGAAATATTTATTGATGTCATCTGAACATAATTTTCTTCATAGTTTAACTTTAGAATGTTACAGTTGATTATAAATGTCTTTAATTTCAGCACTTGGGATGCAGAGTCAGGGAGTTCTCTGAGTTCAAGGGCAGCTATTCAACAGTCAAGTTCAGAATATCCAGGCCTATAAAGAGAAATCCTGTCTTTAAAAATAAATCAATAAAAATAAAATTTGATACTCACAATGAACTCCATGAAGATGTGGTTGAAACTGAATTCTCTTCACAAAAGAGATGTGCTGATCCCTTGTTGATTTAGCCTATCAGAATGTGTACAGATCCTGAGATACCATCACAGTCAAGTTGTCTAATTGAAGATCTGGCTGTAGTAGGACATGATTCTGTCCGAATTCACCAAAGGAAATTTGTGAATGCATAAGAAGTGGCACCTGGCAGTGGGTTCTAAGACTGAAGTGCTGTGTCTTAAAGCCTAGAAAAGATAGGATATACAGAGAAAAGAACTGGAAGAGTATAGGAGGTTTCATTTCATAGCTGTCAGAGGAATCACATAAAATGATGGCTGAGGTTTGGACTTGTAGAATTCTACATGCAATTAGGATCCAGGTCTCTAACAACATGCTTCTACTATTTTTAGTTATATCCTGATAACAAAAAACATAATGTTTTAGAACAGAGAATTTAATTTAATTTATATACAGTTTGAACACATTTTTGATTAAACTCTTGTGGCTGCTATGTTTTAAAAACTTCAGACAGATTTTGAAGTTAATTTCAAGCAAGTTTAATTTTCATACAAAATAATTATATGGGAACAAGTATTTTTTCTATAAATGTATTTATTCACTTTATATCCTTATTGCAGCTTTTTTCTCCTCTTAGTCCTTCCTTCCACTGCTCCCCTAATTTTTTAAACAATTTTTCCTTTAATAGTGCTATTCTCTCTATATAGGGAAATCTGCGTCTGGTTCTGGCTAGTAGGAATAATATGGTATAAATTTCACAGTTCATCTTTATGTTAATGGCGATTCTTATGATGATTCATTATATGTAACAACGTGGCTGTACCAGGTAGTGAGCTGTTAGATAAGAGATAATCCAGTCATTGCATTAGCTCGCTCAGGATGATATCACCCCCCAAAAAAAAACCCACACATGGTATGGACTCACTGATACATGGGTATTAACCCAAAAGCTTGGACTACCCAAGATACAATCCACAGACCACATGAAGCTCAAGGACGATCAAAGTGCGGATGCTTCAATCCTTCTTAAAAGCGGGAACAAAAATATTCATAGAAGGAGATATGGAGACAAAGTTTGGAGCAGTGAGTGAAGGAACGGCCATTCAGAACCTGCCCAACCTGGTGATCCAGCCCATATACATACAGCCACCAAACCCAGACAATATTGCTGGTGCCATGAAGTGCATGCTGACAGGAGCCTGATATAGCTGTTTCCTGAAAGGCTCTGCCAGAGCATGACAAATACAGAGGCAAATGCTAGCAGCCAATGGAACTGAAATCGGGGTTCCCATTGGAGGAGTTAGAGAAAGGATTGAAAGAGCTGTAGGGGTTTGCAATCCAATAGGAACAACAATACCAACCAACAAAAGCTTCCATGGACTAAACCACCATCCAAAGAGTGCACAAGGACAGACCCATGGCTCCAGCTGCATACGTAGCAGAGGATGGCTTTGTTGGGCACCAAAGGGAGAGGAAGTCCTTGGTCCTGTCAAGCCTGGACCACCCAAATGTAGGAGAATATCAGGGCAGGGAGGCGGGAAGGGGTAGGTGGATGTGTGGGGAAACACCCTCATAGAAGAAAGGAGGGGGGTGGGCTAGGGGATTTATGGATAGGAAACCTGGAAAGGGGATAACATTTGAAACATAAGTAAAATAAATCCAATATAATGAAGTCTCTAAGCTGCATACGATGCCAGATGTGTAGAGATGAAGTAATGTGAAGCTACTATCAAATGAAGACATGGTTTAAACATAACAAGTCATGCTACAGCAGACAACTAATTCCGGTAGGATATGTGAGATGACCTTTTGGTCAATGCACGTAGTATTTTCTTCTCCTTTTCCTGCTTCAAATTATTTTGAAAGAAGTAGGTTGAGAAGAGAAAGAAGCAACAACAACAAAACCCTACAGCTAATATAATGATGTACAATGTTGCTACCCAATTTATAAATGCTTATCTTCCTTCTACACTGGTATGCACAAGTGAACACACATAGAGATCTAGTCTACAGAGGTAGCAAACTGAGATATGGAAAATCTTTACTAAAAGGCTTTGAATATATAAGAAGACCCTGGAAAGACCAAGTTGGCAATTAAATACTAAACAAAAACATGAATGTAAGAGTTAATGAATTAAAGGATAAAACCACACAAGCTAGACAAGGAGGAGACCTCTATTTAAATTAGCAACAATCAGCTGAAAATTCTGGAGACATTTACAAAATGTAAAGAACTGTCATAGTCCAATTAGCTAAATTCCATCACTCCATGTTAAATCTTGCCCCGCCCCCCCCCCAAAAAAAACCAAAAACATTGCACTATTGAGTTGGTAGGAATTATTTCAACAGTCAAACACTTGTTCCTAACTGTGCCATCTCTAATCTTTGACTAAATATGAATACTATGGAGAGTAATGATACAGTTAGGGTTTTGTTTATCATCACTTGATGGTGACATTATTCTAAATGTGTCCAATGATTCTTCAAGGGAAAGAAATGTTGAATTGGTTTTCTTCTTTGACTTTCCAAACAAACATTGTATTCATTATTATTGAGCCATCTATTCGGCCTCACATGTATTCGTTTAGTTGCACATTCAATTTGAGCCTTTATATTGTTTATATCAGAACAGGGTGACAGTGTTATACAGGTAGGATATATATATATATATATATATATATATATATATATGCATTGGCAGCTACTGTGATTTTAATTCAGGTAAAATTTTGTGGACTTATATTGTGGTTTCAAAATATAATTAGATAGAATGCAGGGAATAATTACAAAAGGGCTGTGTTATATATTTAAATCCTCAATATGCAGAGTCTTAATAAAAATTAGAAAAGTAGAGTAACTAATATTAGCTTTTACTACCAAATTCCTCTTCCACCCTGACAGAAAATCCATTTCAGTGAGATTAAACAGAGGGAACTATACAATCTTGCAAAATACGTTATTGAATTGCCAAGGTAAAAAATTTAATGAAAATATACATATAATTAAACAGTGACAGAAGTTTAATAAATGAAATTCCAGTTCATCATTCTCAAAGCAACAAAGAAAATGCACGAATGGTTGAAGTATGACTTGAAAACAGTGGCTACTGAGATTCTTAAGACACACATGCGTATGCCTAAAATATACGAAGTTCTGAAATGTAATTTTCATGTATATATTCTCTTTATTTTTTAATGGAAAGCCAACATATAAGGAAAAAAGATTCAAACTTAAAGCTATTTCTTAGAAAGGCATAGCAATGAGACAAACTCTGTTATACCATGTTTTAGCTTGGTCTGTCAAAAAAAAAAGTCACTTGTGGTTAGATGGATATGAAGTTTTTCTCAATACTTTCTCAACAGGGTGACTATGTGTAAAGTGGGGCTTCTTATGTTTGTCTTGCTTTGTTTTTAGAAAGCCTATGACTCTTGAGGGAGTATTATAAACACAAACAGGACAATTTCCCTTAAACTGTATGTCTATACACAGACAGAACTGTATTATATTTAATTCTAGGTAGACTGATAATACTATGATTCCTTATGACATTCTCAGAAAATTTTACTTTTATTTTAACCACTTTTCCATTTCCCCTTTCATTTCCACTGTCTGTTTCTCTCAGCAATGACTGTGTTTCCCCCTGCAGATACATGTATAAGACAGTGCAGTTTACTAGGACACTAAAAACATATTTTAAATGCAACTTTTTATATCTTTGTTCCTTGTAAGATCCAGATCCTTTGGCGTATAAGAGAAAACTCATTCCCTTTCTATCATATAAAAGCCAATGGATTATTTGAAGCACAATTTAAGTTCAAAGTTCTTGAATACCAGTAAAGACATCACTGTTGTATGAAATGTCTCAGACCTAGTAATATTGATTTTCGACAAAAGGAAAAAAGTTCTAAACACGTACAGGGTAAAAAGAACTCTTCATCCAAGGAGTATCTAATGAATACCAAGTTAGAAAGGAAGAAAGGAGGAAAGAAAAGAAGAAATGAATAAGGAAGGAAGGAAGGAAGGAAGGAAGGAAGGGAGGGAGGAAGGGAGGAAGGGAGGGAGGAAGGGAGGAAGGGAGGAAGGGAGGAAGGGGGGAAGGGAGGGAGGGAGGGGGAGAAAGGAAGGAAGGAACATAGGAACAAAGGAAGAATGGAAGGAAGGTAAAGAAGTAGGAATTGATTCATTCAGAAAAACCCTAAATACTGGCATAAGAAATAAAAAGAACCAAAAGAGAGTAAAAAAAGTGGATCCAGTTGGTGGTCATACATTTGTAAAGTAATCTATTTAGTAAAAATATGAAAGGAGCATAAAAGATTCTCTATAGTAGATTCAGAATCAGTTCTAATATCCCCTAGGAAGCAATAATTTTCACACCATCATGACATTATTTCATAGAAAGGCCTAACTTATAATTAAGTGAAGCCACTCATTTTATTTTGTAACAATTAAACATGATTCCCCCATGAATTTCCAGACACATATATCTATGTAAGGGTTTGGAAGTTAAAGGAGGACATCAGTTGTCCTCATCTATTGATCTCTCCACTATGCTCATGAAATGGGGTCTCCCACTGAACTATCCTATCTAAGTCACTGGCCAGTGGTATTCTAAGATCTTCTTGTCTCTACCCCACCAAGTGTTGGGATTACAGGCATATGTAGCCACACCAACTTTTATATGGATGCTTAAGGTCTAAGCTAGCATCACTAGGCTTGTGGGAAAGTGCTTTATCTGCTGTATTATTTCTCTTGCCTTGGAATCTATGCCTATGTAATCTGTGGGAAACAAATGTCTACTTTTCCATACCATTCTCTCCAGACTCTTTCACAGAAGTTTAACAGCCCCCATCCCCCTTCTAAAGTTGTGATCACCTTGCTTCACTCCTTCTTTAAAAGGGGAACAAGAATACCCTTCGGAGGGGATAGGGAGGCAAAGTTTAGAACAGAGGCTGAAGGAACACCCATTCAGAGCCTGCCCCACATGTGGCCCATACATATACAGCCACCAAACTAGATAAGATGGATGAAGCAAAGAAGTGCAGGCCGACAGGAACCGGATGTAGATCTCTCCTGAGAGACACAGCCAGAATACAGCAAATACATAGGGGAATGCCAGCAGCAAACCACTGAACTGAGAACGGAACCCCCGTTGAAGGAATCAGAGAAAGGACTGGAAGAGCTTGAAGGGGCTCGAGACCCCATATGAACAATAATGCCAACCAGCCATAGCTTCCAGGGACTAAGCCACTACCCAAAGACTATACATGGACTGACCCTGGGCTCCAACCTCATAGGTAGTAACGAATAGCCTAGTAAGAGCACCAGTGGAAGGGGAAGCCCTTGGTCCTGCCAAGGCTGGATCCCCAGTGAACTGGATTCTTGGGCGGACGGTGGTAATGGGGGGAGTATTGGGAGGGGATGACCCACATAGAAGGCAAGGTGGAGGGGTTAGGGGGAATGTTGGCCTGGAAGCCGGGAAAGGGAATAACATTTAAAATATAAATAAGAAATACCCAATTTAATAAAGATGAAAAAAGAAGTTGTAATCACCTGCAATCTGCAATTACTCTGACTTCTTAGTTGCCTTCTGGTGCAAAAGCTTTACTCTTTATCTGTGTGTTATATTTCACTACAACCTCATTTGATGGCAATATACAGGCTTTTCAGGGCACAGAGACTCTGGGAAATGTGAAGCCAGTGATTACGCATACAGTTGCCTGTTCAGAATGCTACATGTTGATAGTGCCACTGTGCAAGCACAGCATGGAAAGCACATCGTCCTTGTTTTATCAGAATGTGAATGCATAGGCTCCTCAAGACTTTTAAAGTAAGCCTTCTACTAGACTAAGTGGTTTCCCTGTCCCTGGTCCTTTGCCAGGGTCCATAGTATTAGAGGACATTTCCCCATCTATAAAGCCTTGTGTGCTTAGGGAGTTCCTTGGATCAAGGGTGTGTAAAGCTAAGAAACACCCTAAGAATGGCTGTAATGTATTCACATTACATTGGAGAGGTGTTTGTTTGCTTATTTCTTTGTTTGTGTTGTAGAAATTATTTCAACGCATGTTGGGGTTTCATAAAGTTCCAGTTTTTCCTCAATTCATTTTTGGATCATCTTGGAAGTTTGCCTTGCTCTTCCTAGAAAGTGATGTCATACGACTAATACAACGTGGAAGACTTGTGTGTGTGTGTGTGCGTGTGTGTGTGTGTGTGTGTGTGTGTGTGTGTGTGTGTGTGTGTGTTATCAGTCCCCATACTAAAACCAAATTTGGTAGAGAGTCAATGAGATCTCGTCATCATCTCAAAAGAATGGCCCCATAAGTTCTTCATGGGAATGAAGTGCCTTCCTGATCTCTGCATTGCTTTATTTGCTATATTTTTCTTTTGCATTTTTCCAAATATTATTACTAGAGTTTGTCCTGGATACTGTCTAAAATAACTTCATTTCCTAGCATGTAGGACACTATACCAGTCTACACAGTGTGGTCCAGGATCATCAATGCCACTTGCAAACTAGTTAGGCATAAAGTGGGTCTCTGCTTCAGACATGCAAGAGCAGAAAGTGGAAGAAATTTGAACTCAGTGAATGAGGTTTCCAATCATCAGACTGAGTGTGATGTGTTAGACTCAGTCAACGAGACTCTAGAAGAATGATCTGTGCAAGAGGAGGCATCTCTAGAGTGTTCTTTCCGATTTTATTTTTACACCTGTTTTTGAGTTATCAGAGAAGAAGTTTGGAAAACGACTTTATTTATATTGTGATCATAAGCTATAAAAGGACCATTGATGATAAAAATATATAATCTTTATAAGACATAGTTTGAATGTTGATATAGAGAGAGGAATTAAAGTCAAGGATATACAAATTTATCCCTGGCCAGGAATGTATCTCAAAGGTAGTTACCAACCATGCTCAGGACCTTGGATTCAATAATAAATAATATTGTATGCATGATGGCTCACACATGTGATGCCAACAGTCGGGAGGTTAAAGTAGGAGGAGCAAAGAGTTCTGGATCAGTCTGAGGTAGTTACCAAAGCTCTTTATCAAATAATAATAATAATAATAGTTGTTGTTATAATATTAATTATAAAATTAATTATAAAAAATCAATTATAATATTAATATAAATATATCCCTAGCATCCAACAAACAGACAGAAGCACAAACTAGACATCTAACAACTAAAAAAATACCAGTGACAGATGGAGTCAATGCAGAATTCTACCAGATCTTAAAAAAACAAAACAAAACAAAACAGAGTTGAACTATTTAAGAAAAAAGAATGGCTGAGAAGATGGGACAAATATAGATTTCACTTAATATTACTGTCCTATTAGTGTTTTGCATACATGTATAATATGTGAACTTATATTTACACAGAGTAACCTGACTGTCAGGAAAACCTGAACACCTGTGTGTCTGCTGCCAACTGCCCTTCCTTCACAGACAAAGGAAATAGTGCACCAAGGGAAAACTCATACTCTTTAGGCCCTTTTTGTCAGTGTTACCTGTTTTCAACTTTTCTCGGTGCCTAGAATGATTTCTGAAATTAAAAGTACAAGCATGCATGTGTGCATGCACACACAAACCCTCATGCACATGTAAAAGTGTCACAGTAGTGGTATAATTGAGATGTATTCTTATCATTATTTTCATTGAATTTTTATTATGGGAAAATGAGTCTAGTGCTCATCACATGTTCTTTAGTGTGAAGAAAAGAGTTTGACCTTCTTATTTGCTTATAACTATATATTCTCATAGCAGTTCTTTTATCTTTTTCTAGCGTTTTAAATCATGTTTAAAGTTGGCATAGAAAGGATTGGCTTTCATTAGCTTCATACAAACTTTGTTCTTATTCCAATTATTCATCTACATGCCATTCTCTGGCACCTACCTTGGGTTGGTGGCTTCTGTCCTTGTCCACAAAATAGTCTGTTTTAGCTCTTTTATTACATACATTCCACTGTTGTTCTTGTTCCCTCCTGCTGCTACTGTTACACCACTGCATCCCCACCCAAACTTCTCCTTTTCTTCCTTTATATATAAAAACCTAAAATGCTTACATGCAATATCCTATATAATTTATATATCATTTACTATACTTTTATATATTATGTATTTAAATATAGATTCTTCATATGAAAGAAAATGTAATATGTATCTTTACAAGTTTGCCCAATTTGCCTTCACATAATGATCTCTGGATATTTTCTACAAGTTTTCTGATTTCACTAATTCTTGAAGCAGAATAAGATTATATTTTTTATATGTACCAAACTTTTTTTCCAATTATCTATGGATTTTGGCCTCATTTTTATTTCCTGGTTATTATAAATTATACACCAATAATCATGAATGTATGTGTATTCTTGTGGTATGTTGACTTACAATACTTGGATTTATCACAGAAATGGATGCCAGACCAATTTATATAGTGATCATTTTTAGATATTGAGGAACTTCACATTAATTTTATAGTGAGTACCAATTTTTATTCCCACCTTTGTATAAAAGGGATCCACTCTCCCCAAGTTCTGACTAGAATTTGTTTTGTTTTTCATTTTGTTTTTATGATAGCCATTCTGTCTATGCTCATAAAAAATTTCAAAGAAACTTTAGTTTTTATCTCTAATGCCTACGGAGGCTGGACACTCTTGAAAAATATTCATTAGTAATTTGTATATTGTTCTTTGAAAACTGTCTATCCAATTAATTGATCCATTACTAATTAGAACATTTATTTGGGGCATTGACCTTTTGAGTTCTGCATTGATTATATCATTGTCAAATATATAATTGGCAAAGACTCTCTCCCCTTCTCCAGAAAGTTCTATCTAGTGATTGTTCCCTTCGCTTTATAGAAATACCTTGACGTTCATGGAGTCACGTGTATTGTTCCTTTGACCTCTTCTTGTGCCACTGAAATCATTTTTAGAAAGTCTTTGCCCATGTTTATATCTAAAAGATTTCTCCATGCATTTACTTCTGGAATGTTTTTTTAATTTTCTTCCTCCCAATACACAAAGATCAGGCTTTTCACAACATATTGATACCAACAAGGCCAATGTATTCTTTCTCTATGTCAAAAAATAACCCCTGAAAATCAGGGAACGTACACAGGATGCAGCGAAGGTCGAGTTTACTAACAAGTATCACAGACGCTCAGAGTGGGGACTTTAGCACTTGACTTCTAGTAGATGGGTCTTAGAACGGCATTTTAAGAGTCTTCTGGAGACTTCTCCTCTACAGGTCTTCGCCTCTGTAGTATGAAGGTTCTAGATGCTTAGGATCTGTTGTCAAGGCATGTCTTGTTAGTTCATTGCTTTCTCTTATTTAGGAGTTTGAGGCAAGCTAACCACTGAATGTCAATCTGCTCATTCTGTCAAACCCAAGATGGAATTCTCTCAAAAAAAGAAAAATAAATAAAATTTCTGCTTGCACACACTAGCAATTAGAAAGAAAACATCGAAAAATAGAATAGAAATTATTATTAGATGGGCCAAAATTTGAGGGTCAGAAACAGATTTGATTGCTTCAAAGTCATGAGGACAAAGATAAGGGGGATCCATAAAGTTGTGAGTCAATGAGCAACAGTTTCTAGAAGCTTAGTTTTCCTCTCAGTTTCTCAACCTTCCCTTGTTTTCTTAGGACTTGGGTTTCATTAGGCTTTCTATTAAGTCTAATAAAAATTTATCATTTCATAATATTTTATTGGTTAAAGTATTGGATGCAAATGACAATTCTATTTTCTCCAGTAGTAGGATGAGATGAAAGCTATAACCACACTGTGCAATACACAGTTTTGGTCAAGCCCAGAGTCTTTCTTTCTCTGATCTATCTCTAGGCCTATGTCTGGAAGCTTCTAGCTTCCATACAATCTAATATTCCAAACTGATTGATTCAACCTGGCTTCTCTCAGTTTCTGACTGATTGTTCTACATGGCCTCAAACTAACTCCAGTAATATGTTCTAATCTTCTGGCTCACTCTTATTCTCTGACTCCTTCTATTTTCACTGAAACCTGTCATCATAACACTGTCCTGGTAAAATTACCATACATACACCATAGCACCACCTACCTTCCTCTCCCAGTATTCTTAAATAGCCTCTCTTTCCTGTCCACTTCTCATGTGAGTTGGGCATATCCTATCTCTGACTCATTCTGTCAAATCTTTCTCTGATTCATCACATTGTATGCCTCTCAATTAGACTTTCAAACAAGGCTGCTTCTGTCTAGAAATCAAGCGTACCTTCATTGTTAGTAATTAAAGTTGTGTACTAATGGCATGTCTGTATTGTAACAAGATCATACTGTAATCCAAGGCATGTCTGCATTCTGCCTGAAAAAATATAAACACTATTAGACTCAGCATCCGAAATCCTTAGACTATATCTGCACTTTGTGGGAAAACAGAATATAGGCCACAGATTCTCATCAAATAGGTATCACATATTTCTCCATGTCTTACAATAAATAAATAGTTTCACCAACTTCTTTTGTCACTTCATCAGATTACCTTGTAGGATTGTAAAAAGTACAATTAAGCAGTCACCATGAGGACTGAAACATATCAAACTAGTCCTATTTTGTACTTTACCCTGAATTTTGCTCAGAGCTTGACCCAGATTGAGCTAATCTGGCATTTATTATTGTAAATTTGTCTGGGGATGACAGTCCCAAAAGCCTCAAAAGGATTCCATTCTTGAATTCTTTATTAAATTAGGTACCTTTTTATTATATTCAATAATATATTTTTAAGTACCTGAGTATGTTTAAATTTTATTACAAACTTTGCTGTAGTTTCATTATACACAAAAAGGAATAATTTTTTGGATTTTTTTCTGTTACTTAGTTTCTCTTGTAGTAAGAGACATAGAAAATATTATACTGACTAATTAGATCACATTGTAGAATTTAATTATGTATAGTTAGTGCAAAAGTAAAAGCAGTCTGAGTCATTTCTCTTAAGGAATTTACCTGCTTATATTTCCACTTGTGATAAATATCTAACATGGTATTTGTAGGAATTTCTGGTATCTAGGATTAAAGATCTTTTTGATAATTAATCATTCATTCTCTGCCAAGGAACAACCTTGGCTTGGTTCATGGTCCTGAGGAAAGGGTTTAGGGAGCAATGAAAGAACCTTATGTTCTACTTGAGACAGCAATCCAGTGATCTCTAGAGAGTTTGCATATGGATTCAATTGTTCACACCAGGTTCGCTTCTGATTAACTCATGAATCAGCATTTTGTTTCCCTTAGCCCCTTCATTCTAAGAAAAAACAGCAAGTATGTTTTCTTTTTTAACATAGCTACTAGTTCACAGATCTGCCTGCCTTTGCAAGCACAAACAATTAAACTAGCTGGGTGGGATCTCACTCTTAAGTTTTCCATTCCTACCATTCCTGGGCCTAAACTTGCCCTATCTCATGCTGACCTTGAACGCAGGACTCTGCCTGACTTTGTAAGCTCAAACAACAAACTTATCTGGGTGGGACCTTGCCCCGCAATCAACACTATCCAAATCTCTTTACCTCCTTCCTTAATATCATTCTGCCAAGCTGTGTCATACATGCTGGAAATTAAACATTCTGGAACTCATGCTTTCAGAGTTCTTTCCCACAGCCTTAAGGGTTGTGATGAAGGTCACAATGGTTACCTTTTTTGCAATGAGCATTAGAAAAAATCCTCACCTCCCTGACTCATGGTGTCTTAGATTATCATGGAGTCATTTCCTTGGCATAGAGGACATTCCATGTAACCTTGGGTAGAATATTTTCCAAAGGAATGACATAAAAGTAAAGCATGCACATTATAATCAAACATGCCTTAACTTAACAACCATCAATACTTGAGGAGTCCCATGCCTTGTTGGCTCTGCTCCTGGGGAAGGAACCTTGTGATACTGTCCCATGTTTGGGACCATGCAGGACTCAGCAATTCTCATATAAGCCTTCTTAAAATTCCTTCTGATGTACAGATTCAGAGTAAATGTCTTGAACACAATTCTAATGAATCTGAGATATATGATTTATATGTTGACATTATGATAATTATGTTGAAGCACAGTGAAAATTTCATCAGAGATGGGAAACTTTAAATGTGTTCAAAGTAAATAATCTTGAAGAAAATAGTGACTGAACTGACATTTTTCAGTATGGATTTCAAACTAGATCAAATCCAACAGAAGAAAGAACAACTAAAGTCAAAATTAAGGTAGTGTAAAATGTTCTATCAGTGGGATTAAGAAAAAACATAATTGAATGTAAATAACCAGAACAGTAGAAGAAAGATCAGAACTAGAAACACCATACTTCAAATATATGGTATAAAGATATAATAATTATAAGAGGATGGAACTACATAGTGGTTGATATATAGAAACGTAGACAACTGAAAAGAATACATGCATGCATATATACATACATACATTTGTAAATATGTAATTACACTCAAATACAACTAATTCTTGAGAAGGTTGTCAAAAATAATGGAAAAATAATCTCTATGAAAAAATTTAAAATGACACCTTTATATGCAAACAAATGAAACGGTAACAATATTGCATACTAACACCCAAACTCAACTAAAATAATAACCTAAGATTTAAACACAATATCTATATGAAATTCTAAAAACTCCAACAAGAAATTATATGATACAAGTTCAATGCACGGTATTAGCATTTTGTAGAGATGACACCAAAATATAATAGCAACAAAATATAAAACAAAGAAGTGAAATTATATAACACTAATTTTGTATCCATATAAAGGAGTCAACATTGATGGGCAAAAATGTGGCTTAAAATAAGTAGTATAGCTGATAAGGAATTTATATCCAAATTATGTATAAGCAGTGGCTACAACTCAACCGTGACATAGCTGGTAACATGGAACAAAGACATAAGCAGTTGTTCAAATTAGCTTTAAAATGAAGCATGCTCAAAGGTACTAAACAAAGAAATGCTAATTGAAATGACAGTAAAAAAATTACCCACACTAGTAAGGTTATTATTGTATCAAGGAACAAATAGTCAAGTGTTAGTGATAATGTAGAGATGGAGACAGGGCAGCAAAACATGAACATCAGGAGTTTGGGTTTATATCAGTACAACTGCTGTGGAAAATAATCATGCCAGTTCATCCAAAAGAACTAGGATATAATGCAGTAATAAATTTTTGGTGTTTATAAGGTAAAATCATTACACTCTAATGTTCCCCACCATATTATCAGTGGGAACCAAGATGAGGAAGCAATCTAAATGCCTTTTGATAAGCAAATAGATAA
The DNA here is from genome assembly GCF_021556685.1 of Rattus norvegicus. Taxonomy (NCBI): domain Eukaryota; kingdom Metazoa; phylum Chordata; class Mammalia; order Rodentia; family Muridae; genus Rattus; species Rattus norvegicus. The sequence continues at coordinate 35,661,988 of NC_141553.1, forward strand.
AAACATATTACATGATAAGATCTGTGATTCAGTTATGTTCTTAAGAAGGGACAAATTTTCAGTAGGAAACCATTGGTATATATGCTGAAAAAAAAAAAAAACCTGACAGCTTTCAAAGTGACTGGCTAAATGTGATATTAATTACTTTTTGAAATCACAACAATGTTAGTATTTACACACATAATGTAATGTTTCAAGGTACTTAGTTCTGAAAACAGAGAATCATACTGAAGATTTTATGTATAATATGTTTATCAAAAATATATTTGAAAAAAGTCAAGTCACCTTGAAATAACCCCTATTACACAGTCACCTTGACTTCTTGATATAAGCTTATATATATTCTCAAATATAGTGATTGCATAAACACTTGAAGTAAGATTTTATATTAGATTCATCAGAGTTAAATTGACTTTGAAGTGGATTTGTATCTTATTTATGCATGTATTATGAAGATGTTTTCATAGTGGACACAGGTGTGAAGTAAGAACATGTGTATTCTGACACAGAGCCAAATACAGCCAAGGTCAAAATAATTCTGATATGTTCAAATGAAGCCATTTTTTAGGTTCAATTTACTGCCTGCTAGAAAATTTGGATACTAGGAACAATTAAAAAATTTAATGATTATAGTTTTGAAAAATGTAAATGTGCTTTTTTGTTGCACTGTAAAATTCTGGTACATGGTACAGTTATAATTTGTAGACATTTGGTTATACAATTCATGCCACATTAGTCTTGCTAATACTGTGTGTCCCAATATTGCTATCATTACATTCTTCAGAAAGAATATCTCTCATTATTTCCCCTTATATGTACTTTCTGAGGATGTGGCTGATACTATGATCAAGGTATCCACCTATGGACTTGTAATGACATGTATCGTAAAAGCAAAAGCTAGATGGGAAATAAGCCATTTTATCCTTTACTTTCCTTACTTAAAATGTTATCTGGACCATTTGTGTCAACTTACATTAATCTTTTCCCTGGGTGTCTTCTGAATGCTAGGAGACATTATTTATTCTTTACCAGAATCTTTACATCATTAGGACTAGCTTTAATAATTACTCTTTCTGTTTTTTTTCCCATTTTCTTTGATGTTTTACCACAGGCTTTCCACTTTCCATTTTAATGTCTTATGCACATTTATTCCTCCATGAAATTAAATCTATTGGGTTTTAAGCCATATGCTCTAGATAATTCTTTTGGGTGAATGCTGGAAATTGTAAATGTAAACTACAGTAGAAAAAATTAACATACGCCAGAAAATGTCCTTAGATATCAGCAGTGGAAAGAATTCCAACTAAAACCTCCAGACACGATTTGATCATAAACCTCTCAAGCAGAAAATTGGCAATCACTGTAGAAACAATTCCTCAGGAAGGTATTCAACTTTCAAATAACCCTGAAACAAAGGAACCCAATGATATTTGCTTCCAGAAGAGGATACCTTAGAGGTCTGTGTCTATCAGGGAACTCTGGAAGAAAAAGTCTTGCATAAAACATGGAAAAGTGTCTCACTAGATAATGAGAGCATTCTATAGTGCAGGAGGGGTAGAAATATGGGTTGCTTCTCTTCTGGATACTAAAGAGGCAACAATTGGTTCCATAGCCTGTGTGGAATGGCAGAACTTTGAATGGTACGGGTTATGTCAAGATCATAAAAACAGACAGCAGGCCTCATTAACTGTCCAGTGAGTGAAAATATACCCTTAACCTTTTGGATAATTCAATAAAATACATGAAAGTATTGAATTATTCAGAACACAATGAGAAAATAGTAATTTATGATCTGTGTTTTTTCCACTTTTGCTTTAACTTAATATTTAAAACATTTAATGGATGCTGTATGTTCTTACCACCTCTATCTTCAAAATAAAATGTTGCATAATGCTGTACAGTTAATTTGGGTATTCACTAAAGGCACACAAGTTAAAATTTTGGACTACAGCCCACAGCCCTTGTAGGAAGTGGTAGAACACTTAAGAGATAAGGCTTGAGAGAAGGAAGTTGTATTATTTGATATACTGTCATGGAGAAGATACTTGATTCTGGAGTCTTCTTTATCTTTCTTTTCTTCGTTACTTCTCCACAATGAGATGAAGGCATTTTGTGATGGCTAATACAGATGAGGAACTTCAGGAGATATATAATCCCCTAAAAGACAAATTTCGTGGTGTGTTCGTGAAGCCATTTGTAGACAGGATTAGCTGCTATGGGAAGACTAATCTTGAATGCTGGTATCATGATTCTATGGATTGAATAAAGTACGAGCAAATGCAAGCATCTTTATTTCTATCCTAACTGCTAACAATGTGACTAGTTAGTCTATGTTTCTACTGTCATGTGTTTCTCACTCAATAAAACACAACAGGGAAAGCACTGAATCCTGTACCTCCATATCCAACATCTGGAATTCTAGATGTAAGCATTTCTCTTCTAATAGTTTTGTCTAATAGCTCCAACCTACCACATCTGCCTCCTACAGCAGTTTGACCTTTCCCTTTAGTTGGCTCCTTTCCAGAACCACAGCTTCCCTTTTGCAGATGTTTCAAGTTCTTGGCATCTCAAAAATGCTGGTATCTCCATTCCTTGCATTGAGGTTGTTTGCTTCATTTGTTCATGCAAAAACTTCTCAGCAGTCCCCAAATGAAATCCAACCCTGCCACATATTGTCCGGCCTTAACAGCACTCTGAATTCTCAGTGAAAACCTTCACTGGATACCTTTTCTAGCACCCTTCACATGTATAATCTGTACCATATGGATGGCAAAGCTTAGTTCTACTACTCTAGTACTATATGCTAGTACTCTATACTAGTAGACAAGTATACTCAATTACAATTAGCCCAAGTTATAACCTTGAAACATGACCCAAAATAGAACCTTTCTTAAGTGGCTTCTTTTCAGGTATTTTGAGATTGCCATAAGAAATTAATGCTGAACATTTGTATTAAGATATTAGGTCCTGGGTTTCATGAATATAGCCATATGTTTCACGGGATTTTGGAATGGAAATTTCAAAAGAATGTGAATAAATTTAGTGCTGCAGCCTAGAAAAGAGCTTAGAACACAACAATCAAAGTTTAAAGGCCAATCTGCGTTGAAGTATGTGTGACCAAAATGTCAACAGAAATGTGAACAGTGGGGACAAGTGACCTTTCAATACAAAACATCATCCAGACTGTGACACAATTGCTATTCACTGCCTTTAGCCCTACAGTAAGAGCAAAGGAAGAGAAAGCTATGAAAAAGATGTAGCTTGTCAAGGAAAATAGCATTAGTGACTTGAAAACTTCAGAGAAACTGCCTGGCTGGACCTCAGTGTGAGACGATGTCCCTAGACCTGCTGGGACTTGATGCACCAGGATGGGGTGATACCCAAGGTGATCCCTGTCTCAGAGGAGGAGAGGAGGGTAAAATGGGGGTAAGGGACTTGAAAGGATGGGACCAGTAAAAGGGAAAGGAATGGGGATGTGATTGAAATATAAAGTGAATTAAAGAATATAACTTCAGAGAAAACAGGTAACGAAAAAATGGATATAAACTGTGTTAAAAGATCTGTGACATTTAGAGAAACCTCTTCCCTACATTGGCCCAATAGGAAAGATGCATTTTGGACAATAGTCCACCCACTGAACATTCCAAATTGTGAAGATGAAAACTAATTTGAAACTTTGAAACTTGAACCCACTCTGAAAGAGTCATCAACATGTCCAAAATGGCCACTGAGGTAAGTGTTTTCCAGGGTCATACTTGAAGAGACGCAAAGACTGCTGAAGCTGTAGTCTAAATGGTGCACACTAAATCTTGGCTTAGCAAGAGATTTAGAAGCATTCCCTACATGCCACTGAATGTTTCTATCTATAAGATGCAAGAATTAAGTGGTCACCGATACTTACACCAAGGTCTTAGAGAGCCAGTAAATCCATCACTATGTGTGAGTGTTGGGTTCTGTGAATGCATCCCTGCAAAAGGTCACTGCAAGATTTGAAACATTGTGTTTAAAAGCAGTTACATGTAGAAATGTAGAAATGGACCAAGAATCACAGATAACGATGCAACTATAAAAATATTTAAAAACTCAAAACTATAATGTCTAGATATAAACAAATGTTTCCATCCATGTTTACAACTCTCATTATCATCTGTGACAGTATAGCTGTGGTCTAGCAGTGACCATGGGTATGAGTTCCTTGACCTAAGTTGGGTTCCTGTTTGCCTGATACTTTGATATGATGATTTTCTTTTGAGTCTGGGTTCATTCTGTCACATATTAAGTTTAAGTTAAACTAAATCCCTCTCACATTTAAAGATCTACAAATAAATGATAATGTAGTTGATTCCCAAGAAATAGAAAAGATATATTTTATATCTTGTCTGAGGAGAAAGTGTCATGTGGAATGGATTCTAAAAATCAAAATGAAAAAAGGGAGCGTTCATTAAAAACGAATAAGATGGAAGGCATTAGTAATTAAAATGACTTAGCAGCAATAACTTAAAAACTTTTATGTCTGTCTCATAATTTATTTAAAAAACAGTGAACAAATCTGTAGTCACTACATTTCACCCAAATTTAAAAGAGATTTTTACTAATTTAAGAGAAGAAATATGTTTTATTGATGTTACTCCACATACTTGATATAACACTTTATATTTCCCCAAATTAGGTTATTGAATCTAATTAGCTATGAACCCTGTCAATCCGAATGTACCCATTAAAACTGGAACAAAATAGTATTAGGCCAAATGTGCTAACCATGAATATATCCATTGCAATAGCATGTATAAGGCAACAATAAATTTTCTAGAAAGCTGAGTGGGTTATAAAAGAACAGTTTCACTGATAGATTAATCCAAATTTTGGAACATTAGATATGCAATTTTTGTGATAAAATGCTACTATGCAACTCAGGAGCAGAAGTGGATGCCAATTTGAAATATGTTTCTTACTGAAAAATCCACTGAACAGCTGTTCAATCACAAATAAATCCTCGTCATTTATATTATAATTTTATTGTGCTTTGTTTCTGTTCATCTCGTACTAGTGGAAAAGCTGATAGGGAGACTTAGAATCTTCGTTTAGCCCAACTGTGATTGTTATCAATGGCTCAGTATAATTTGGTTGTTTGAATTATGTATTTTAACTTACATCAGTTAGATTTTGAAAAATTCCAAAACAGAATTTTCTGTTTAGATTTTATTTTTATTCAAGTGGATGTCTGTGGGCCACATGTATGCAAATGTTTATGGAGGTCATAAAGAATGTCAGATCCTCTAGAACTGGCATTATAGATAAAAGTGAGCTGCACGTGAGCCCTCTGGAAAAGCAGTAAGCTCTTTTAAACATGGAGCTATTGCTCTGGCACAAGTATTTGTGTATGTGTGTACGTGTGCATGTGTGTGTGTGTGTGTGTGTGTGTGTGTGTGAACTACTGAGATTTCAATGAAGTTACTAATAGTAATATGAGTGAAAGGTTACATATAGCAATAGGGATTACTCAAAATGCAACTATAACAACAACAACAGAAAAAAAAAAACCCAACCTCATCCTGACATCAGTAATGACTTACGAAATCTGGCAACCTGCAGCCCATTGCACAACTTGTAGGCAGCTTGACATGTCAAACGAGTGTCTCTTGCAGGTAGCTCAATTGTGCTAAACTTTTTCCAGACAGCTAGTCTGAACTCCATCTTAGTCTGTTTCAGAGACTTCCTTAAGCTTCTGAGTTGTTTACTACCTGAGTCTTAAAAGGCCTTCTCTCAGAATTTCTTGAAAATTTCCAACTTACCCAGTCTTAAGGGGTTTCCTAGGTAGTTACTACACTACAAACAATTAACACGGGATGTATAAAAGGTTATTTGACACATCATTCTGAAGGTTCCCACACACAGGTGTAAAGTTTCTCCTGCTGGACATTTGCTAGAGGAAGTATATTGTGTTGGCAATATGTAGAGTGAAAAACAACTTACATCATGAAAGAGGAAGTAGTCTATTGCTGATGCCAAGAAGTACTTGCTCACAGGAGCCTGATATGGACGTCCGCTGAGAGGCTCTGACAGACCCTTACTGATATACATGAGGATGCTTCCAGGTAACCATCAGACTGAGCACGGAGACTCCAATGGAGGAGATAGAGAAAGGACTGAAAGAGCTGAAGGGTTTGCAACTACATAGAGAGAACAACAATATCAATCAACCAGATACCCCAGAGCTCCCAGGGAATAAACCACCAACCAAAGATTACATACTGAGGAACCCATGGCTTCAGGCACATATGTAGCAGAGGATGCCATTGTCTGGCATTAATAGGAGGAGAAGCTTTTGGTTCTGGGAAGGCTCTTTTCCCCAGTGTAGGGGAATGCAAGTTTTGAGGCAGGAGAGGGTGGGTGGGAGGGAGAGCATCCTCATAGAAGCAGGGGGAAAGGGATAGGAGAGGGGGTACCAGAAAAAGGGAAAACATTTGGAATGGAAATACATAAAATACCCAATAAAAATAAAACAAAAAAAGAGGAAGTAGAAAGACAGACTAGCCTTAAACTCCAGTCCTCCTATCTCTTCCTCTTTCAGCAAATCCTACCTGTGAATAAAATTGTCACAAACTGAATCCAAGAACACATCAAAAGGATTGCCCATCATGATTAAGTAGGCTTCATCTCAGGGATGCAGGGATGGGTCAATATATGGAAATCCACCAACATAATCCGTTATATAATAAACTCAAAGAAAAAAAAGAAACCACAGGATCATCTCATTAGATGCTGAGAAAGCATTTGACAAAATACAACACCCCTTCACAGTAAAAGTCTTGGAAACATAGGAGTTCAAGGCCCATACCTAAACATAGTAAAAGCAATACACAGCAAACCAGTAGCCAACATCAAACTAAATGGAGAGAAACTTGATGCAATCCCACTAAAATCATGGACTAAACAAGATGACCCACTCTCTCTTTATCTATTCAATATAGTATTGGAAGTCCTAGCCAGAGTAATCAGACATCAAAAGGAGACCAAAGGGATCTCCTTTGGAAAGGAAGAAGTCAAAATATCACTGTTTGCAGATAATATAATAGTATACCTAAGTGACCCCAAAAGTTCTTGCAGAGAACTCCTAAGCCTGATAAACAACTTCAGCAAAAGTGGCTAGGTATAAAATTAACTCAAATGAAGCAGTTGCCTTCCTCCACTCAGAGGATAAACAGGCTGAGAAAGAAACTAAGGAAATGACACCCTTCACAATACTCAAAAATAATATACAATACTTCGATGTGTCTCTAACCAAGCAAGTGAAAAATCTGTATGACAAGAACTTCAAGTCTCTGAAGAAAGAAATTGAGGAAGATTTCAGAAGTTGGAAAGAGCTACCATGGTCATGGTTTGGCAGGATTAATATAGTAAAAATGGCCATTTTGCCAAAAGCAATCTACAGATTCATGAAATCCCCCCCAAAAAATTCCAACTCAATTCTTCATAGAGTTAGAAAGAGCAATTTGCAAATTCATTTGGAATGACAAAAACAAACAACAACAACAACAACAACAAAAACCTGGATAGTGAAAACTATCCTCAACAATAAAAGAACTTCAGGGAGTATCACCATCCCTGATCTCAAGCTGTATGGCAGAGCAATATTGGTACAGAGACAAGCAAGTAGTTCAGTGGAATGGAATTGAAGACCCAGAAATGTACCCACATAACTATGGTCACATGGTATTTGATAAAAGAGCTAAAACCATCCAGAAGAAAAAAGATAGCATTTTCAACAAATGGTGGTGGTTCAAGTGGAGGTCAGCGTGTGCAAGAGTGCAAATTGATCCATTCTTATTGCCTTGTACAAAGCTAAATTCCAAGTGGATCAAGAACCTCCACATGAAACAAGATACACTTAAACGAATAGAAGAAAAAGTGGGGGGAAAACCTCAAAGGTATGGGGACTCAGGAAATTTTCCTGAACTTAATATCGATAGCTTATTCTTTAAGATCAACAATAGACAAATGGTACTTCATAAAATTGCAAAACTTCTATAAGCATAGGACACTGTCATAAGGACAAAATGACAATCAACAGATTGGGAAAAGATCTTTACCAATCCTACATTCCATAGAGGGCTAATATCCAATATATATAAAGTATTCAAGATGTTAGACTCCAGAGAATCAAATAACCCTATTAAAAATGGGGTACAGAGCTGAAAAAGAATTCTCAAATGAGGAATGTTGAATGGTTGAGAAGTTCCTAAGAAAATGTTCAACATCCTTAGTCATCAGGGAAATGCAAATCAAAACAACCCTGAGATTTCACCTCACACCAGTGAGAATGGCTAAGATCAAAAACTCAGGTGACAGCAGATGTTGGCGAGGATGTGGAGAAAGAGAAACACTCCTCCACTGTTGGTGGGATTGCAAGCTGGCACAATCACTCTGGAAATCAGTCTGGAGGTTCCTCAGAGTACTACCTGAGGACTCAATATACCACTCCTGGGCATATACCTAAAAGAATGTCCAACATATAACAAGGACACATGCTCCACCATGTTCTTAGCAACCTTATTTATAATAACCTGAAGCTGGAAAGAACCCAAATGTCCTTCAACAAAGAAATGGATACAAAAGATGTGGTAGATTTATGCCATGGAGTACTACTCAGGTATTAAAAACAATGACTTCATGGAATTCTTAGGCAAATGCATGGAAATAGAAAATATCATTCTAAGTTACGTAACCATTCACAAAAATGTACACATAGTATGCATTCACTGATAAGTGGACAGTAGCCCAAAATTAAGATTACCTAAGATACAATCCACAGACTAAATGAAGCTCAATAAGAAGGATAACTGAAGTGTGGATGCCTCAGTCCTCCTTAGAAGGGGGAACGAAAATATACATAGGAGGAGAGATGGAGAAATAGGTTGGAGCAGATATTGAAGGAATGACCATTCAGAGCCTGCCCCGTCCTGGGGATCCAGATAATATACATACAGCCACCAAACCCAGACAATGTTGCTGATGCCAAGAAGTGTATGCTGACAGGAGACTGATACAGCTGTCTCCTGAGAGACTCTGCCAGAGCATGACAAGTATAGAGAAGAATCCTCACAGCCAACCATTTTACTGAAAACAGGGTCCCTGTTGGAGGAGTTGGAAAAAGATTTGAAGGAGCTGAAGGGGCTTGCAACTCCATAAGAACAACAATACCAACCAACCAGAGCTCCCAGGGACTAAACCACCACCCACAGAGTACACATGGACAGACCCATGCCTCCAGCTGCATATGTAGCAGAGGATGGCCATATTGGGTACCAATGGGAGGAGAAGCCTGCCAAGGCCAGACCCATAGTGTAGGGGAATGTCAGAGCAGGAAGGCAAAGGGGTGGGTTGATGGTAAGGGAACATCCTCATAGAAGAAGGGGAAGAGGGATGGGATAGGGGTTTTATGGAGGGAACCCGGAAAAGAGGTTAATATTTGAATTTTAAAATTAAAATATCCAATAAAAAATGTTTAAAAAAAAAGACTAGGCTACCACACTTCCCTTCTGAGCAAGTACCTAGTGACCCAAAGACTTCCCAGCAGGCCTTATAAAAGCCCATCTTATATGTTCCACAGGGATCAAAACTTTACTACAAGAACATGTAAGGGATATTATCCATCTTCAATCACCATGACTAACTTTTTCAGGTTTCAAAGTCCTGTTTATAAGAAGTTTCTATCTCCTTGGTGCATTTATTTTCTTCTTTCATTGGCACGGGTAATATCGTGAAAATGCCAATCCTACCAAAAGTAATCTACAGATACACTTTAATCCCCATCAAAATCCCAATGCAAATCTTCACAGAAATTAAAAGAACAATCTTGTTTTCTATGGAAACACAACAGTACCAGGGTAGCTGAAACAAAAAGGCAAGTATGTGCTTTATCTCAGCTGTAAATTAGCATTAAATCTTCACATATGTGTATTATACTTGCCCATACTGATCATGAAATTACTAAATAGTTTTGGAGGAAAATATGCCTGGGAGGATAGATAAAATGAAGTTGTATAAAAACTTTAAGGGTCACATGAGAAAGAATTTTAAACTGTGGAGGAGAAGTGGTGGTTAGGGTAGAGGAAACCGTATGGAAATAAATAAAAAAATAACACTAAGGACTTTTTGAAAGTGACATAAGGAAAACTATAGTAGAAGCTTGCTAAAAATAACATATATCAATGATCCATATATATATATATATATATATATAATGTATATGTATCCTTATACGTGTAAACACAGACACACACACATATATATGTTACACTATAATAGGATAACAGTGGTCCTACTAGACACCAAAGATTAGTGAATAACACCATGATGCCAAAGATGATTTACTTATTTTGTAGATTTTGGCCAGTGGGAAACATTAGACCACCAAACATTCTAGGTTATTGCCTTTGCGCTTGGTTACCCTCCAGTAACTGATAGTAGGATCCTATTGCCATGCTTGAATTATAACTTGGTTAAATCAAGTTTTTAACCATTCATAAACTTCATATCCAGTAGATTCCTTTCAGAATGCTAGAAGGTACTGTCCAAGCATCCAGAAGAAAAACTAACCGTCAAACATACCTTGCTATGACCCCTGTGAACTACAGTAATGAATGGCCAGAAATGGTGTACCACTATGCAACAGTGGCATGGATATCACTGGAATTACCAACTGTGTATTTGGTCCTATTCCACAGGTTTAAATCCATAACTTAAATCATTATTAGGCTAACTTATGACTAGCTAGGTCATATACCCTAGTAGAGACGTTTACCACTCTCCAGTGGGGGATCACCCATCTAGAAACATCTGGGCAAAGCAAAGTAGATTTGACAGATTTTTAAAAATTTTAAAAAGAAACAACAAAAACCTATGATTTGGGGTGGGCCAAAAAGGAGTTCATGAATATCAGGGAAGACATGTGAAGGAAGATAAATATGATTAAAACATGTTATAAAACTGTCAGAGAAACAATTTACAAATAAAATAAAACTGTAAAATTATTTGAATTAAAATTGTATCTCATTTGCCATTGAATTTATTGGCTTTAATATTTTAATTTTGCATAATATTTTCATTTGTTAACATTTCTACTACATTTATAGGTAAAACTGTCAAAATAGCTTTTGAATTTCTTTTGTAATTTTATTGTTCTTCGTAAAGCTATAGATATGGTAAAAAGATTATAAAACTATTTATTTTTCTGAAATTAGTATCATTTCAAAAACATAAATGACTTATTTAATATAATCGTGGATAATGTTTGAGTTAAGAATTTTCATTTTAAAAGGTTCCCCTCAGATACTGATTTAATATCAGTTACTATCCTTGAAGTTTCCAGTTCCATTCATAATTTAAAATTTTGAACTCCTGTTGGAAAATGAGAAATTGATTTTTGCTTATGTTCTTAAAATATATGAATTATATTAGACTTATTTGTGGTAGCCTTATCATCAATATTCAACTATGCTTAGTGTCATGTCAATACGTATAAATTGGAATGCCAAGCTACATGGATATTTATTAATTCTGAATAGAAAATACCCATTTAATATTTTAAAATAAAAGAACCAATGTTAGCTTGGGCACTGAAATATGAATAATGTATAATTTTTCAACAGAAACTGATAACTCAATATTAATCATCTTACCTTGAAATTATATTGGGGATTTTCTGCAGACTTATCATCACATTTTAAGGTAGAATGACTAGAAGGGTATTTCAACAGTTGAAAAAACCAGAAAGATGATTAAAATGATCTTATGTCTTTATGTCTTACAGATTGGCTTTGTGTGACACGCTGAAATTTTAGATTTATTATCTCTTGTCCAGGACTGAAGGTCCACATGATAATTTTCAAAACTTATTTGATATATAGAAATTAACCTTATATCCACTATATTATTGTTTCTTTAAAAATTACAAAAATAAATTAAAAAGGGCTAGATTATCTTCACAGTACATAAATTAAACATATAGCTGTTAATAAAAGCTTTTTATTAAGTTAATAATTTATTACATTTAGAGGTTTCTTAATAAATTCACTAATGAACCCAACTGAAGCTACTTGTCTGGGGAAACGGATGGCACATTCTTTTAGCTCAGGGGTTAAAGACAGAAACTGCTCTTGCCGAAGGCCCAAGGTGACTTCCCAACACACACTTTGGGTAGCTAACTATTGCCTGTAACTTCAGCTCCAGTGAATCAAAGGCTCTTTTCTGGCTTTGACAGGTACTTGTACTTACATGTAATAATCACAGCATCAACATGTGCATGCACACATACAGACCTACTCACACACATATAAGATATAAAGATAATGACTTAAAGGATAAAAAAGCAAAAATATTTATTTACATTCAAAGTCAATTTCCTATTACAATGACCATTTTTTAAATAGAGAGCAGTAAAATATGTTCTTTAATTAATATTGGCATACTATAACAAATGCGTGACATAAAAATAAACTTTATGCAACTGCAATATAGGGCCTGGAAGTTGTCCTGTTGGTAATTTAGTTCATTATACTTTATATTTTCCAATGAATTGAAATGGTGACTTCCCAGGTCTGCAAGAGATTTCCTACAATAGGTCACATTTGACAATGATATGATTGTCTAGTTCATTTTCTTAGTAGGATGCATTAGGATCTTCCAAGTACATAAACTTAAATATATAACTATTAATAAAAGCTTTTTATTAAGTTAATAATTTATTACATTTAGAGGTTTCTTAAAATTGGCATTCACTAATGAATTCAACTGAAGCTACTTGTCTACGGGAAATGATGGCACATCCTGTCAGTTCATTTCTCACTTTAAATACACGCCTTGCATAATGGCACATTTGCTCAATGTCCTTGCTACAGTTACTTAGACACTGAGTTTTCTTGTCTACAGACACAACTTTTACTTTAAGTGGTCAGCATGTATGCATGCTCTTTAGGTTTCCTCCATCATTTCTGCCTCTATAGAGCTCTTACTTAATGTTCAAAAGCCACATTTAATTAAAAAGATGCTAGAGGAGTCTGTGTTGGACCTGAGTGATTTGGGAGTAAGATTGTTTTGATGTGCATTCCAGGTTTTTAATTAAGCAAAAATAACTGTGGATGGAGAAATGATTTAGTGTCTTTAACCAAACACCGACACTTTAAAACAAACTTGTAATTTGCATATTCTAGGTGATTTGCATGTGCAGAGCCTGGTATTTTCCTTTCCCTCCTGATTTATTTTAATTCAGGCAGGCAAGCAGGCAGTTAGCAGGACAGATATGCCAAAGCCCAAAAGAGAGCAGCTGAACGTTGTCCGTGAGTCTTCTCATACTTTTGCAATGATCCGCCAAAGGATGTGGATCAAAGAAAAAACTCACTTCAACAATGTGAAAGCAAATAAAGGGACATGGAGCCCAAATTATTATCCAATTAAAATATAAAATAATATATCCTATTGAAGCTATGTGATTTTAATTGGTCAGAATTTACTGGGTATCTATTGTTGAAAAAGTCTTAAACTAGTTTTTCTTAAATTTTTACTTAATATGACCCTACAAAGAAACAGCATTCAACTAATGAATCATATTTTAGAGCATAATCAAATGAAGTATATCCATGTTGTGCACCAAATACTCAATACATAATCAGTACAGATCCAAAGTAAATCCTCCAGAAGTGAATTTTAAACAATCGCTTTATGCCCGTAAAATAAACGACTAGGGAAGGGGAATAACAATCGAAATGTAAATAAGGAATACTTAAGTTGGATCTTCCTGGTTGCTGACGCCTTGGAGAGCTCACAAGCAACACCCCAGGAGCAAACTTGAGCCTCAGGACCACAGGTAAGACAGACCTTCCTGCTCCAAGCGAACTGCCTGGTGAACTCAGGACACACAGAGACAAAATTCCACTAGGACTGGGCACTTATGGTGTTTAACAGGAGTCCCAAACCCGCGGATCCCGGCCCGCAACAGCTCTCCCAACCCAAACCCAAACCCCATGGGAGAGAGACCTCACCACCTGGTAAGGTGGGCACTCCTGAGGCTGCAGAGCGGAAGAGACCACCAACACTGCCCACCCCTGCCCACATCCCTGGTCCAAGAGGAAACTGTATACGGCCTCTGGGTTCCCGTAGAGGAGGGCCCAGGAGCAGCAGGTCCACTGCATCTGAGACACCGCCAGAACCTAAAGGGACTGACCGGATAAACAGTTCTCTGCACCCAAATCCCATGGGAGGGAGAGCTAAACCTTCACAGAGGCAGACACGCCTGGGAAACCAGAAGAGACTGCACTCTGCCCACATCTCTGACGCCAGAGGAAAACACCAAATGCCATCTGGAACCTTGGTGCACGGAAGCTCCTGGAAAGGGCGCCGCAGATCTTCCTGGTTGCTGCTGCTGTGGAGAGCTCATAAGCAACACCTCACAAGCAAATTGAGACTCGGGACCACAGGTAAGACTAACCTTCCTACTCCAAGCAACCTGCCTAGTGAACTCAGGACACAGGCCCACAGGAACAGCTGAAGACCTGTAGAGAGGAAAAACTACATGCCCGAAAGCAGAACACTCTGTTCCCATAACTGGCTGAAAGAAAACAGGAAAACAAGTCTACAGCACCTCTGACACACAGGCTTATATGACAGTCTAGCCACTGTCAGAAATAGAAGAACAAAGTAACACTAGAGATAATCTGATAGCGAGAGGCAAACGCAGGAATCCAAGCAACAGAAAACAAGACTACATGGCATCGTTGGAGCCCAATTCTCCCACCAAAGCAAACACGGAATATCCAAACACACAAGAAAAGCAAGATCTAGTTTCAAAATCCTATTTGATCATGATGCTGGAGGACTTCAAGAAAGACGTGAAGAACTCCCTTAGAGAAACACAGGAAAACATTAATAAACAAGTAGAAGCCTACAGAGAGGAATCACAAAAATCCCTGAAAGAATTCCAGAAAAACACAATCAAACAGTTGGAGGAATTAAAAATGGAAATAAAAGCAATCAAGAAAGAACACATAGAAACAACCCTGGATATAGAACACCAAAAGAAGAGACAAGGAGCCGTAGATACAAGCTTCACCAACAGAATACAAGAGATAGAAGAGAGAATCTCTGGAGCAGAATATTCCATAGAAATCATCGACTCAACTGTCAAAGATAATGTAAAGCAGAAAAAGCTACTGGACCAAAACATACAGGAAATCCAGGACTCAATGAGGAGATCAAACCTAAGGATAATAGGTATAGAAGAGAGTGAACACTCCCAGCTCAAAGGACCAGTAAATATCTTCAACAAATTCATAGAAGAAAACTTCCCTAACCTAAAGAAAGAGATACCCATAAGCATACAAGAAGCCTACAGAACTCCAAATAGATTGGATCAGAAAAGAAACTCCTCCCATCACATAATAGTCAAAACACAAAATGCACAAAATAAAGAAAGAATATTAAAAGCAGTAAGGGAAAAAGCTCAAGTAACATATGAAGGCAGACCTATCAGAATCACACCAGACTTTTCGCCAGAGACTATGAAAGCCAGAAGATCCTGGACAGATGTCATACAGACCCTAAGAGAACAGAAATGCCAGCTCAGGTTACTGTATCCTGCAAAACCCTCAATTAACATAGATGGAGAAACCAAGATATTCCATGTCAAAACCAAATTTACACAATATCTTTCTACAAATCCAGCACTACAAAGGATAATAAATGGTAAAGCCCAACTTAAGAAGGCAAGCTACACCCTAGAAGAAGCAAGAAACTAATCGTCTTGGCAAAAAAACAAAGAGAAGAAAAGCACACAAACATAACCTCATATCCAAATATGAATATAACAGGAAGCAATAATCACTATTCCTTAATATCTCTCAACATCAATGGACTCAACTCCCCAATAAAAAGACATAGATTAACAAACTGGTGCTCTTACTAGGATATTCATTGCTACCTATGAGGTCAGAGTCCAGGGTCAGTCCATGTATAGTCTTTAGTTAGTGGCTTAGTCCCTAGAAGCTCTGGTTGCTTGGCATTGTTGTACATATGGGGTCTCAAGCCCCTTCAAGCTCTTCCAGTTCTTTCTCTTATTCCTTCAATGGGGGTACTATTCTCAGTTCAGTGGTATGCTGCTGGTATTCGCCTCTGTATTTGCTGTATTCTGGCTGTGTCTCTCAGGAGCGATCTACATCCGGCTCCTGTCGGTCTGCACTTCTTTGCTTCATCCATCTTGTCTAATTGGGTGGCTGTATATGTATGGCCCACATGTGGGGCAGGCTCTGAATGGGTGTTCCTTCAGTCTCTGTTTTAATCTTTGCCTCTCTCTTCCCTGCCAAGGGTATTCTTGTTCCCCTATTAAAGAAAGCATTTGACGAAATTCAACACCCCTTCATGATAAAAGTCCTGGAAAGAATAGGAATTCAAGGCCCATACCTGAACATAATAAAAGCCTTATACAGCAAACCAGTTGCTAACATTAAACTAAATGGAGAGAAACTTGAAGCAATCCCACTAAAATCAGGGACTAGACAAGGCTGCCCACTCTTTCCCTACTTATTCAATATAGTTCTTGAAGTTCTAGCCAGAGCAATCAGACAACAAAAGGAGATCAAAGGGATACAGATCGGAAAAGAAGAGGTCAAAATATCACTATTTGCAGATGACATGATAGTATATTTAAGTGATCCCAAAAGTTCCACCAGAGAACTACTAAAGCTGATAAACAACTTCAGCAAAGTGGCTGGGTATAAAATTAACTCAAATAAATCAGTTGCCTTCCTCTATACAAAAGAGAAACAAGCCGAGAAAGAAATTAGGGAAACGACACCCTTCATAATAGACCCAAATAATATAAAGTACCTCGGTGTGACTTTAACCAAGCAAGTAAAAGATCTGTACAATAAGAACTTCAAGACACTGAGGAAAGAAATTGAAGAAGACCTCAGAAGATGGAAAGATCTCCCATGCTCATGGATTGGCAGGATTAATATGGTAAAAATGGCCATTTTACCAAAAGCAATCTACAGATTCAATGCAATCCCCATCAAAATACCAATCCAATTCTTCAAAGAGTTAGACAGAACAATTTGCAAATTCATGTGGAATAACAAAAAACCCAGGATAGCTAAAGCTATCCTCAACAATAAAAGGACTTCAGGGGGAATCACTATCCCTGAACTCAAGCAGTATTACAGAGCAATAGTGATAAAAACTGCATGGTATTGGTACAGAGACAGACAGATAGACCAATGGAATAGAATTGAAGACCCAGAAATGAACCCACACACCTATGGTCACTTGATTTTTGACAAAGGAGCCAAAACCATCCAATGGAAAAAAGATAGCATTTTCAGCAAATGGTGCTGGTTCAACTGGAGGGCAACATGTAGAAGAATGCAGATCGATCCATCCTTATCACCCTGTACAAAGCTTAAGTCCAAGTGGATCAAGGACCTCCACATCAAACCAGACACACTCAAACTAATAGAAGAAAAACTAGGGAAGCATCTGGAACACATGGGCACTGGAAAAAATTTCCTGAACAAAACACCAATGGCTTACGCTCTAAGATCAAGAATCGACAAATGGGATCTCATAAAACTGCAAAGCTTCTGTAAGGCAAAGGACACTGTGGTTAGGACAAAACGGCAACCAACAGATTGGGAAAAGATCTTTACCAATCCTACAACAGATAGAGGCCTTATTTCCAAAATATACAAAGAACTCAAGAAGTTAGACCGCAGGGAAACAAATAACCCTATTAAAAAATGGGGTTCAGAGCTAAACAAAGAATTCACAGCTGAGGAATGCCGAATGGCTGAGAAACACCTAAAGAAATGTTCAACATCTTTAGTCATAAGGGAAATGCAAATCAAAACAACCCTGAGATTTCACCTCACACCAGTGCGATTGGCTAAGATCAAAAACTCAGGTGACAGCAGATGCTGGCGAGGATGTGGAGAAAGAGGAACACTCCTCCATTGTTGGTGGGATTGCAGACTGGTAAAACCATTCTGGAAATCAGTCTGGAGGTTCCTCAGAAAATTGGACATTGAACTGCCGGAGGATCCAGCTATACCTCTCTTGGGCATATACCCAAAAGAGGCCTCAACATATAAAAGAGACACGTGCTCCACTATGTTCATCGCAACCTTATTTATAATAGCCAGAAAATGGAAAGAACCCAGATGCCCTTCAACAGAGGAATGGATACAGAAAATGTGGTACATCTACACAATGGAATATTACTCAGCTATCAAAAACAACGAGTTTATGAAATTCGTAGGCAAATGGTTGGAACTGGAAAATATCATCCTGAGTGAGCTAACCCAATCACAGAAAGACATACATGGTATGCACTCATTGATAAGTGGCTATTAGCCCAAATGCTTGAATTACCCTAGATCCCTAGAACAAACGAAACTCAAGACGGATGATCAAAACGTGAATGCTTCACTCCTTCTTTAAATGAGGAAAAAGAATACCCTTGGCAGGGAAGGGAGAGGCAAAGATTAAAACAGAGACTGAAGGAACACCCATTCAGAGCCTGCCCCACATGTGGCCCATACATATACAGCCACCCAATTAGACAAGATGGATGAAGCAAAGAAGTGCAGACCGACAGGAGCCGGATGTAGATCGCTCCTGAGAGACACAGCCAGAATACAGCAAATATAGAGGCGAATGCCAGCAGCAAACCACTGAACTGAGAATAGGTCCCCTATTGAAGGAATCAGAGAAAGAACTGGAAGAGCTTGAAGGGGCTCGAGACCCCAAAAGTACAACAATGCCAAGCAACCAGAGCTTCCAGGGACTAAGCCACTACCTAAAGACTATACATGGACTGACCCTGGACTCTGACCCCATAGGTAGCAATGAATATCCTAGTAAGAGCACCAGTGGAAGGGGAAGCCCTGGGTCCTGCTAAGACTGAACCCCCAGTGAACTAGTCTATGGGGGGAGGGCGGCAATGGGGGGAGGGTTGGGAGGGGAACACCCATAAGGAAGGGGAGGGGGGAGGGGGATGTTTGCCCGGAAACCAGGAAAGGGAATAACACTCGAAATATATATAAGAAATACTCAAGTTAATAAAAAAAAAAGAAATATATCTAATATAAAAATTTAAAAAAGAAGAAAAAAGAAAAAATTTTGAGTTGATATAAAGACTAATATTTCCATTTTTAAATTCTAAGCTAAATAAATACCACATGAACTCAAAAAAAAAAAGTGCATGCTGACAGGAACCGGATAGAGATCTCTCCTGAGAGCCACAGTCAGAACATGTCAAATACAGAGGCGAATGCCAGCAGTAAACCATTGAACTGAGAACGGGGCCCCCATTAGAGGAATTAGAGAAAGGACTGAAAGAGCTCAAGGGGCTTGTGACCCTATAAGAACAATAATGCCAACCAACCATAGCCTCCAGGTTGCAGTGAATAACCTTGTTGGGGCACTAGTGGAAGGGGAAGCCCTTGGTCCTTCAAGGTTCAACTCCCAGTGTAGGGGATTTTTGGGGGGCAATAATGGGGGGTAGATGGGGAGGGGAACACCCATGTGAAGGGGAGGTCGAGGGGTTAGGAATCTGATGGACAGGAAACCTGAAAAAGGATACCCAATTTAATAAAAATGGAAGAAAAAGAAATAAGACTTGGCGTGGTCAAGGAATGATATAACTGCATTCTCATACACATGTTATCACAGACAGACAGACAGACAGACAGACAGACAGACACACACACACACACACACACACACACACAAAATTATACTTTTATCTAGCCTGTATAAAAAAACCCCAGATACTCTATTTACAATACTTAAGTGTAGATTGGGCAGGTTTCGAAGCTATTCTAAATCACACACCAAGCATATGTCCTTTCTTACTTGCTACTTCCTCTGGTCACACACTCATGGTCTATCTCTCAGGCAGCCCCTTGTTCTCCTTTGTCCTTCCTCAACTATACCTCTCTACCTGTGACACTCAGCCAGGTAACTAAAAACTC
Organism: Rattus norvegicus; assembly: GCF_021556685.1. Lineage (NCBI taxonomy): Eukaryota > Metazoa > Chordata > Mammalia > Rodentia > Muridae > Rattus > Rattus norvegicus. The sequence goes on from NC_141553.1 coordinate 35,682,009, forward strand.
ACCTACATCAATTTACTGCCCAATCACAGTCTTTAGCCTTTCATTGACCAATAAACTTCGGATGCAGGGTTATCTGGCATCACTTGGAATACAAGGATCTCCTTGTCCCTGAAGAGCTCCTTGTTGGGGGCAACCAGATTGTGGGGCCAGGATTTAGCATTTGAATATATAGCATCACTAGATTAAATCCCTATACATTCACACACACACACACACACACACACACACACACACACACACACGTGTGTGTGTGTGTATACATGTAACAGATGTTGACTTCTGAAAGTAAATGATAAGCAATGAAGTGATATTTCCACTCATCTTCTGTTTTCATACTTTATTATTTTTCCCAGGTCTTAAATCTTTTTTTTTGAAAAAAATCTTCTATCATCTTCATGTAGATGATACATGCAGATGATAAATACTCAACTTTATTTTTTGCATGAAATATTATATAAATGCAATTATATGTTTGTTTTTGTTTTGGTCTGATTTTTAAAAAATATAATACATCGGGATTTTTTTTAATGTCAGATCACTTGCTTTTAATGAGAATTCGAGTCCTCTGTGAAACAGATGAAACTTTATCATAGCAAACAAAAAGCCAGAAAAGACATCTCAGGAGTGAATTTGCTGCAGAAAAAAGTGTAGCCCATATACAGGCAAAGTGTGCATGATAGTTAATTTTAAATTTAGTTTCGTAGTTTCATTTAATATCTTAGAATATTGTAATTGTTTCTTAAAAGCATAATTAGTCATTTCCTTAGTTTGCCTTATAGTCTATCTTCCATAATTAACCACATTCTATTTTCCAAACTATCAAAATTAAACTATCAAAGCTTACAGTAGTGTTTGGTTATGTATTTACATTCAGTTTCCTATAAAGAAATGACAAAATACCAATATGCAGGGGGATAGATGAGCAATAGAAAGTTTTTTAGCATAATATATTGAAATGTTTTTTAAAATTGTATTACTAATCAAATAAAATGCCACTGCATCTTCCTCCTTAAAGCATTGTAAAGGATGCAATATTTTAAAAAAGATGCTCTCAACAATTTAAATTCGTTCATATTTATGTTTTGTTATATTGTACCATTTACCTACCACCTTTCTTTATTTCCATAATATCTACAATGTTCCCAAGCTTACATAGCATAAACTGCAAATAGAGTTATAATTTATAACACTAATTAGTATAAGATAATATAGAAGGAAAATAGTTTTACAAATCTCTGTTCTCAGGATTACTTCCTTTAAAGATTCCTTAAATTCCATTTAAAATACAAAACATTTATTTTTTTTCAACATATATTACGGGGTACTTCTTGTCTAGGAAACTCCCATGAATAGGATGTCTACCATTAAGCAAAATAGAGAAAAAAAATCCACAGAAATTTTCATATGGAAAAATGGGTGCAGAGAAAACAGGAATTAAACAGAATGGATGTGGCATAACTGACAGATGCTTAACCGTGTACCTGAGAGCTGAGCGAAGATGTAAGGTAGGGAAAGAAGAAAGCTATGTAGAAATCTCCAGAGGCTGCTCACATGGAGGAGAAGTGCCAAAGAGACTCTGGAAAAGAACATGTGTTGGTGAGTTGCCAAGCATGGGGAAGCAGGTGTGGTGGGAAGAGAACTGCTAAGGATGCTGATCTCGAAAGCACAAGAATACACATGTAAGGTGTCTTTGATCATTAGAGTGTTGTCTATAACTGGATGGAGAACTAGTATGTGTGATAGGGAGTGAGGTTAAAAAGGAATTAGGTCAGGATCCCGGCCCGCAGCAGCTCTCTGCTCCCAGACCCTGTGGGAAAGAGACCTCACCGCCTGGTCAGGTGGGCACTCCTAAGGCTGCAGAGCGGAAGAGACCACCAACACTGCCCACCCCTGCCCACATCCCTGGCCCAAGAGGAAACTGTATAAGGCCTCTGGGCTCCCGTGGGGGAGGGCCCAGGAGCGGGAGGACACCTCCCTGAGACACCGCCTGAACCTGAAGGAAACAGACTGGATAAACAGTTCTCTACCCCCAAATCCCGTGGGAGGGAGAGCTAAACCCTCAGAGAGGCAGACACGCCTGGGAAACCAGAAGAGACTGCGCTCTGCATACACATCTCGGACGCCAGAGGGAAACACCAAAGGCCATCTGGAACCCTGGTGCACTGAAGCTCCCGGAAGGGGCAGCCCAGGTATTCCTGGTTGCTGCCGCCACAGAGAGCCCGTGGGCAGCACCCCGCGAGCGAACTTGAGTCTCGGGACCACAGGTAAGACCAACCTTTCTGCTGCAAGAAAGCTGCCTGGTGAACTCAAGACACAGGCCCACAGGAACAGCTGAAGACCTGTAGAGAGGAAAACTACACGCCCGAAAGCAGAACACTCTGTCCCCATAACTGACTGAAAGAGAGGAAAACAGGTCTACAGCACTCCTGACACACAGGCTTATAAGACAGTCTAGCCACTGTCAGAAATAGCAGAACAAAGTAACACTAGAGATAATCTGATGGCGAGAGGCAAGCGCAGGAACCCAAGAAACAGAAACCAAGACTACATGCCATCATCGGAGCCCATTCTCCCACCAAAACAAACATGGAATATCCAAACACACCAGAAAAGCAAGATCTAGTTTCAAAATCATATTTGAACATGATGCTGGAGGACTTCAAGAAAGACATGAAGAACTCCCTTAGGGAAACACAGGAAAACATTAATAAACAAGTAGAAGCCTATAGAGTGGAATCGCAAAAATCCCTGAAAGAATCGCAAAAATCCCTGAAAGAATTCCAGGAAAACACAATCAAACAGTTGGAGGAACTAAAAATGGAAATAGAAGCAATCAAGAAAGAACACATGGAAACAACCCTGGATATAGAAAACCAAAAGAAGAGGCAAGGAGCTGTAGATACAAGCGTCACCAACAGAATACAAGAGATGGAAGAGAGAATCTCAGGAGCAGAAGATTCCATAGAAATCATTGACCCAACTGTCAAAGATAATGTAAAGCAGAAAAAGCTACTGGTCCAAAACATACAGGAAATCCAGGACTCAATGAGGAGATCAAACCTAAGGATAATAGGTATAGAAGAGAGTGAACACTCCCAGCTCAAAGGACCAGTAAATATCTTCAACAAAATCATAGAAGAAAACTTCCCTAACCTAAAAAAAGAGATACCCATAGGCATACAAGAAGCCTACAGAACTCCAAAAAGATTGGACCAGAAAAGAAACACCTCCTGTCACATAATAGTCAAAACACCAAACGGACAAAATAAAGAAAGAATATTAAAAGCAGTAAGGGAAAAAGGTCAAGTAACATATAAAGGCAGACCTATCAGAATCACACCAGACTTCTCGCCAGAAACTATGAAGGCCAGAAGATCCTGGACTGATGTCATACAGACCCTAAGTGAACACAAATGGCAGCCCAGGTTACTGTATCCTGCAAAACTCTCAATTAACATAGATGGAGAAACCAAGATATTCCATGACAAAACCAAATTTACACAATATCTTTCTACAAATCCAGCACTACAAAGGATAATAAATGGTAAAGCCCAACATAAGGAGGCAAGCTATACCCTAGAAGAAGCAAGAAACTAATCGTCTTGGCAACAAAACAAAGAGAATGAAAGCACACAAACATAACCTCACATCCAAATATGAATATAACAGGAAGCAATAATACTATTCCTTAATATCTCTCAACATCAATGGCCTCAACTCCCCAATAAAAAGACATAGATTAACAAACTGGATACACAATGAGGACCCTGCATTCTGCTGTCTACAGGAAACACACCTCAGAGACAAAGACAGACATTACCTCAGAGTGAAAGGCTGGAAAACAATTTTCCAAGCAAATGAAATGATCATGTGGTTCTGTTCTTTCAGTTTGTTTATATAATGGATCACGTTGATGGTTTTCCGTATATTAAACCATCCCTGCATGCCTGGGATGAAGCCTACTTGATCATGGTGGATGATTGTTTTGATGTGCTCTTGAATTCGGTTTGCCAGAATTTTATTGAGTATTTTTGCGTCGATATTCATAAGGGAAATTGGTCTGAAGTTCTCTTTCTTTGTTGTGTCTTTGTGTGGTTTAGGTATAAGAGTAATTGTGGCTTCGTAGAAGGAATTCGGTAGGGCTCCATCTGTTTCAATTTTGTGGAATAGTTTGGATAATATTGGTATGAGGTCTTCTATGAAGGTTTGATAGAATTCTGCACTAAACCCGTCTGGACCTGGGCTCTTTTTGGTTGGGAGACCTTTAATGACTGCTTCTATTTCCTTAGGAGTTATGGGGTTGTTTAACTGGTTTATCTGTTCCTGATTTAACTTCGATACCTGGTATCTGTCTAGGAAATTGTCCATTTCCTGAAGATTTTCAAATTTTGTTGAATATAGGTTTTTATAGTAAGATCTGATGATTTTTTGAATTTCCTCCGAATCTGTAGTTATGTCTCCCTTTTCATTTCTGATTTTGTTAATTTGGACGCACTCTCTGTGTCCTCTCGTTAGTGTGGCTAAGGGTTTATCTATCTTGTTGATTTTCTCAAAGAACCAACTTTTGGTTCTGTTGATTCTTTCTATGGTCCTTTTTGTTTCTACTTGGTTGATTTCAGCTCTGAGTTTGATTATTTCCTGCCTTCTACTCCTCCTGGGTGTATTTGCTTCTTTTTGTTCTAGAGCTTTTAGGTGTGCTGTCAAGCTGCTGACATATGCTCTTTCCTGTTTCTTTCTGCAGGCACTCAGCGCTATGAGTTTTCCTCTTAGCACAGCTTTCATTGTGTCCCATAAGTTTGAGTATGTTGTATCTTCATTTTCATTAAATTCTAAAAAGTTTTTAATTTCTTTCTTTATTTCTTCCTTGACCAGGTTATCATTGAGTAGAGCATTGTTCAATTTCCACGTATATGTGGGCATTCTTCCCTTATTGTTATTGAAGACCAGTTTTAGGCCGTGGTGGTCCGATAGCACGCATGGGATTATTTCTATCTTTCTGTACCTGTTGAGGCCCGTTTTTTGACCAATTATATGGTCAATTTTGGAGAAAGTACCATGAGGAGCTGAGAAGAAGGTATATCCTTTTGCTTTAGGATAGAATGTTCTATAAATATCCGTTAAGTCCATTTGGCTCATGACTTCTCTTAGTCTGTCTACATCACTGTTTAATTTCTGTTTCCATGATCTGTCCATTGATGAGAGTGGGGTGTTGAAATCTCCCACTATTATTGTGTGAGGTGCAATGTGTGTTTTGAGCTTTAGTAAGGTTTCTTTTACGTATGTAGGTGCCCTTGTATTTGGGGCATAGATATTTAGGATTGAGAGTTCATCTTGGTTGATTTTTCCTTTGATGAATATGAAGTGTCCTTCCTTATCTTTTTTGATGACTTTTAGTTGGAAATTGATTTTATTTGATATTAGAATGACTACTCCAGCTTGCTTCTTCTGACCATTTGCTTGGAAAGTTGTTTTCCAGCCTTTCACTCTGAGGTAGTGTCTGTCTTTGTCTCTGAGGTGTGTTTCCTGTAGGCAGCAGAATGCAGGGTCCTCGTTGCGTATCCAGTTTGTTAATCTATGTCTTTTTATTGGGGAGTTGAGGCCATTGATGTTGAGAGATATTAAGGAATAGTGATTATTGCTTCCCGTTATATTCATATTTGATGTGAGGTTATGTTTGTGTGCTTTCATTCTCTTTGTTTTGTTGCCAAGACGATTAGTTTCTTGCTTCTTCTAGGGTATAGCTTGCCTCCTTATGTTGGGCTTTACCATTTATTATCCTTTGTAGTGCTGGATTTGTAGAAAGATATTGTGTAAATTTGGTTTTGTCATGGAATATCTTGGTTTCTCCATCTATGTTAATTGAGAGTTTTGCTGGATACAGTAATCTGGGCTGCCATTTGTGTTCTCCTAGGGTCTGTATAACATCAGTCCAGGATCTTCTGGCCTTCATAGTTTCTGGCGAGAAGTCTGGTGTGATTCTGATAGGTCTCCCTTTATATGTTACTTGACCTTTTTCCCTTACTGCTTTTAATATTCTTTCTTTATTTTGTGCATTTGGTGTTTTGACAATTATGTGACGGGAGGTGTTTCTTTTCTGGTCCAATCTATTTGGAGTTCTGTAGGCTTCCTGTATGTCTATGGGTATCTCTTTTTTTAGGTTAGGGAAGTTTTCTTCTATGATTTTGTTGAAGATATTTACTGGTCCTTTGAGCTGGGAGTCTTCACTCTCTTCTATACCTATTATCCTTAGGTTTGATCTTCTCATTGAGTCCTGGATTTCCTGTATGTTTTGGACCAGTAGCTTTTTCCGCTTTACATTATCTTTGACAGTTGGGTCAATGATTTCTATGGAATCTTCTGCTCCTGAGATTCTCTCTTCCATCTCTTGTATTCTGTTGGTGAAGCTTGTATCTACAGCTCCTTGTCTCTTCTTTTGGTTTTCTATATCCAGGGTTGTTTCCATGTGTTCTTTCTTGATTGCTTCTATTTCCATTTTTAATTCCTTCAACTGTTTGATTGTGTTTTCCTGGAATTCTTTCAGGGATTTTTGCGATTCCTCTCTGTAGGCTTTTACTTGTTTATTAATGTTTTCCTGTGCTTCCCTAAGTGTGTTCAGGTCTTTCCTGAAGTCCTCCAGCATCATGATCAAATATGATTTTGAAACTAGATCTTGGTTTTCTGGTGTGTTTGGATATTCCATGTTTGTTTTGGTGGGAGAATTGGGCTCCGATGATGGCATGTAGTCTTGGTTTCTGTTGCTTGGGTTCCTGCGCTTGCCTCTCGCCATCAGATTATCTCTAGTGTTACTTTGTTCTGCTATTTCTGACAGTGGCTAGACTGTCCTATAAGCCTGTGTGTCAGGAGTGCTGTAGACCTGTTTTCTTCTCTTTCAGTCAGTTATGGGGACAGAGTGTTCTGCTTTTGGGCGTGTAGTTTTTCCTCTCTACAGGTCTTCAGCTGTTCCTGTGGGCCTGTGTCTTGAGTTCACCAGGCAGCTTTCTTGCAGCAGAAAATTTGGTCTTACCTGTGGTCCCAAGGCTCAGGTTTGCTCGTGGGGTGCTGTCCAGGGGCTCTCGCAGCGGCAGCAACCAGGAAGACCTGTGCCGCCCCTTCCAGGAGCTTCAGTGCACCAGGGTTCCAGATGGTCTTTGGCTTTTTCCTCTGGCGTCCGTGATGTGTGTGCAGGGAGCAGTCTCTTCTGGTTTCCCAGGCTTGTCTGCCTCTCTGAAGATTTAGCTCTCCCTCCCACGGGATTTGGGTGCAGAGAACTGTTTATCCGGTCTGTTTCCTTCAGGGTCCGGCGGTGTCTCTGGCAGGGGTCCTGCCGCTCCTGGGCCCTCCCCCACGGGAGCCCAGAGGCCTTATACAGTTTCCTCTTGGGCCAGGGATGTGGGCAGGGGTGAGCAGTGTTGGTGGTCTCTTCCGCTCTGCAGCCTCAGGAGTGCCCACCTGACCAGGCGGTTGGGTCTCTCTCTCAGCGGGTCTGGGAGCAGAGAGCTGCTGCGGGCCGGGATCCGCGGGTGTGGGACTTCCGGTAAACACAGAACGTGCCCGGTTCTAGAGAAATTCTGCTTCCGTGTGTCCCAAGCTCACCAGGCAGCTTTCTTGCAGCAGAAAATTTGGTCTTACCTGTGGTCCCGAGGCTCAAGTTCGCTCGTGGGGTGCTGCCCAGGGCTAGATATATTTCTTTACTTACATTTCAAATGTTATTCCCCTTCCCGGTTTCCTGTCCATAAACCCCCATCCCCTCCCCTCCCCATCCCCCATATGAGTATTTCCCCCATACGTCCCCCTTACTGACCCCCTCATATTCCCCTGCACTGGGGGTCCAACCTTGGCAGGACCAAGGGCTTCCTCTTCCACTGGTGCCCCAACATGGCTATTCTTTGAACATATGCAGTTGGAGCCCTGGGTCAGTCCATGTATAGTCTTTCGGTAGTGGTTTAGTCCCTAGAAGCTCTGGTTGGCATTGTTGTTCTTATGGCGGGGGATTGCACTTCTTAACTTCATCCATCTTATCTAGTTTTCGTGGCTATATAGGTATGGGCCACAGGTGGGACAGTCTCTGCTCTCCCTATCCCCTCCTATGAATATTTTTGTTCCCCTTTGAAAGAAGGAGTGAAGCATCTACATTCTGGTCATCATTCTTGAGTTTCATGTGCTCTGTGTATCTTGGGTAATTCGAGCATTTAGGCTAATATTCACTTATCAATGAGTACATAACATGTGCTTTTCTGTGATTGGGTTACCTCACTCAGGATAATATTTTCTAGTTCCATCCATTTGCCTATGAATTTCATGAACTCATTGTTTTGATAGCTGAGTAGTATTCCATTGTGTAGATGTACCACATTTTCTGTATCCATTCCTCCCTCTGTTGAAAGGCCTCTGGGATCTTTCCAGCTTCTGGCTATTATAAATAAGGCTGCTATGAACATAGTGGAGCATGTTTCTTTGTTGTATGTTGGATCATCTTTTGGGTATATGCCCAGGAGAGGTATAGCTGGGTCCCCAGGTAGTGCAATGTACAATTTTCTGATGATCCTCCAGACTGATTTCCAGAGAGGTTGTACCAGTTTTTCAATCCCACCAACAATGGAGGAGTGTTCCTTTTACTCCACATCCTTGCCAGCATCTACTGTTGCCTGAGTTTTTTATCTTAACCATTCTGACTGTTGTGAGGTGGAATCTCAGGGTTGTTTTAATTTGCCTTTTTCTGATAATTAAGGATGTCAAACATTTCTTCAGATGCTTCTCAGCCATTTGATATCCATCAGCTGTGAATTCTTTGTTTAGCTCTGTACCCCATTTTTAATAGGGTTATTTGGCTCTCTGGAGTCTAACTTCATGAGTTCTTTCTATATTTTGGATATTAGCCCTCTATCAGTTGTAGGATTGGTAAAGATCTTTTCCCAATCTGTTGGTTGTCGTTTTATCCTAGTGACAGTGTCCTTTGCCTTACAGAAGCTTTGCAGGTTTATGAGATCCCATTTGTTGATTCTGGATCTTAGATCTTAAGCCATTGGTGTTCAGTTCAGGAAATTTTCTCCAGTGCCCATGTGTTCATGATTCTTCCCCACTTTTTCTTCTGTTAGTTTGAGTGTATCTGGTTTGATGTGGAGGTCCTTGATCCACTTGGACTTAAGCAATTGATCCATTCTTATCACCCTGTTCAAAACTTAAGACAAGTCTTACAAAGGACAACATATATTTTGGGCTATTTTACAGGTTCAGAGTTCAATTCATTATCATCAAGGTAGGAGCATGGCAGCATCTAGCCAGGCAAGGCACAGGCAGAACTGTGAGTTCTACAACAATGATGTTAGGCATTTTTCTATTGGTCACCCCTGTCTCTGTTTATGAGAGAATCATGTGTTAGTAGAAAACAATTCATTAACTAAAATAATGATAGTTTCCCTTTACCTCCTCTTACACACAGAAAAGGGACCTTTTCCCACTGTCCCCCTCAGACTTCTCTTCTAGCCCATCTCTAATTCTTTCTTTCATCTACCATCCACAAAAACACTTTCTCCCAGGATGTTTCACCCTGAACCCCCACAGATCACACTAGACTGAGACATAGCATATATCTCAGTGTTCATGAGAGAAACTTTTTGCAGATGACAGGAGCTAACACAGACTTATAACTGGTCAATGTACAGAAAGGGAAATTTTGGAGCACCCAATCCTAAGTGTGATAACTTAATCAACCAACTCCATCTAGGTTCAGACATTTATGCTGAGAGAAAGTGAAAAACCTTTGAGAGCCAGAGGGAAGCATGGCTCTAAGGAAACAGTTTCCTCAAGAAGCAACAGGACTGATAAACAAATGAACTCAAAAAAGCTGTGGCAGCATTCTTTTCAGATTGTATTCAGAAATCTTGTATAGGTTTAAGTCAGCTGAAGTCCCAGTATTGAAAGGGGGAAGTATATAAGAAACTATTACAACTGATATCCACTGGCAAAGGGAAAATCAGGTTTTTTCAATGGAGGATCACTGGACTTATCCAGCCCAGTCTACTCAGGCAGGCCCATGCTAAGGAGTAGATGAATAGTTGATCAATACGAATGAACTCTATGATTTATTTATTTTTGAATTTTTTGTTTCATTTTATTTTTGTTTGGACATTTTTTTTATTAACTTGAGTATTTCTTATATACATTTCGAATGTTATTCCCTTTCCCGGTTTCCGGGCAAACATCCCCCTCCCCCCTCCCCTTCCTTAGGGGTGTTCCCCTCCCAACCCTCCCCCCATTGCCGCCCTCCCCCCATAGACTAGTTCACTGGGGGTTCAGTCTTAGCAGGACCCAGGGCTTCCCCTTCCACTGGTGCTCTTACTAGGATATTCATTGCTACATATGGGGTCAGAGTCCAGGGTCAGTCCATGTATAGTCTTTAGGTAGTGGCTTAGTCCCTGGAAGCTCTGGTTGCTTGGCATTGTTGTACTTTTGGGGTCTCGAGCCCCTTCAAGCTCTTCCAGTTCTTTCTCTGATTCCTTCAACAGGGGACCTATTCTCAGTTCAGTGGTTTGCTGCTGGCATTCGCCTCTGTATTTGCTGTATTCTGGATGTGTCTCTCAGGAGCGATCTACATCCGGCTCCTGTCGGTCTGCACTTCTTTGCTTCATCCATCTTGTCTAATTGGGTGGCTGTATATGTATGGGCCACATGTGGGGCAGGCTCTGAATGGGTGTTCCTTCAGTCTCTGTTTTAATCTTTGCCTCTCCCTTCCCTGCCAAGGGTATTCTTTTTCCTCATTTAAAGAAGGAGTGAAGCATTCACATTTTGATCATCCGTCTTGAGTTTCGTTTGTTCTAGGGATCTAGGGTAATTCAAGCATTTGGGCTAATAGCCACTTATCAATGAGTGCATACCATGTATGTCTTTCTGTGATTGGGTTAGCTCACTCAGGATGATATTTTCCAGTTCCAACCATTTGCCTACGAATTTCATAAACTCGTTGTTTTTGATAGCTGAGTAATATTGTTTGGACATTTTTTATTGGACCTTTGCTTATTTGTTCTGAATTTTGTTTTTGTGTTTTATTGGGAAAGTTTTTCAGAGATAGAGTGTAAATACAGAAAGTTGGGAAATAGGGAGGATTTAGGAGGAGCTGGAACAAGGGAAAATGTGATAAAAATACATTGTGTAAAACCCAGATGGCCATGAGAGTAAATGGAAATCTGCAACTAACAAAGGTGGTGAGGTCAAGGGTATCTGCAGAATGAGACAGAGACCTGGAAAAAGGGAGGCACTCAAGAATCCATGAAGGTGACCTCAACTGTGACTTACGGCACTGGGAATATGGAACCTGAAGGGGCCACATCTTGTAACCAGACAAGAACCCCAGTGGAGCAAGAAAGGCACCAACCCACCCAAAAAAACTTTCAACACGAAATTTATCCTGTCTACAAGAAATGCAGGCTAAGTACATGGGGCATAGACTGTGGGAATGTCCAATCAATAACTGGTCCCACTTCAGTCACATCCCTTGGGCAAGCACCAATCCCTATAATACTCGGTTATGCTTGCAGAGAGCAGTCTATGATGACAGTCCACTGAGAGGCTCAGAGAGCAACTGACTCAGACAGATACAGAAACCCACAGTCAAACAGTGGACAGAGCTTGGCTATTTTTCTGGAAGTGTAGGAGGAAAAGGAAGGATTGGTGGCCCCAAAGAAGAGAGGACCTCTACAGGAAGACCAACAGGATCAACTAACCTGAACCTGGGGCTCTCAGAGACTGATCTCCCCTCCCCCCCAAAAAATGCACTGGCTGGACTTAGAATTCTCCACACATATGTAAGAGATGTCCAGTTTGGTCTACATATGCGTACCAAGCAACTGGAGTTGGTGTTGCCTGAACATGGGATATGTTATTTTAGCTGGGCTGCCTTGTTTGGCATCAGTAGGAGAGGATATGCCTAGCTTCAAAGAAACTTGATGTATATGCCTCAGTCAGGTAATACCAAGAGGACCCCACCCACTCCGAGTACAAGGAGAAGGATTGTGAGGGGGTGAATGGGAAGGGGCAGTGAGCAGGATGTATGTAAAATGTGTGTGTCTGTGTGTGTGTGTGTGTGTGTGTGTGTGTGTGCATGTATATGTGTAAATAGGAAGAAGACACATTCTAATTATTTTCTCCACACAAGCATCTAAAGCCTTTTTATTAATTATAGTAAAATGCATTAATATCTAGATTAATCTCTTTCCCATGTGCAATATTATTTTGCATTATTTTAGCTGTGAACAAATCTTGATATTTTAGTGTTTCTAATCAGTTCAAATTGGAGTAAGCACGTGCTAAAAGAGAATTGTGGATGCTTGAGAAATGCAAGCTAGTTATGTCATCAAAATAAAAGTAACCATACAAAACAAAGAAAACAGCATGATTGTAACAAATAGAAAATAGGTCCTTTCTGTAATGTGATTTTTTTGGTCTCTTAAGTACTTTTACATACATGGATGCTTACATAGGCATAAGAAATTATTCCAGGGAAACTCTAACTTTTTCTTTCTCAAAGATTACCGAGAAGTAAGGGAAAATCTTTCACAATATTGATGAAAACAGTAGTTAGACAACAAAGAAAGTAAATCCATCAAAACTGAGCACATTTCACCAATGTTTTGAAATGTATTAAATGCTCTTGGATTAGGTAAAAATAAAAACAAATTTTGATTTCTAAACACCATTTTTTACAGCATCATTTGTCTCCTGGAACATAAAGTCACACTGTTTTTGTTGTTAACTTTAAAGCATTGTGATTGTTTTCTTGGGGTTTCACTTGAAATTCCTGACATTTTGAAGGAACGCAATCCCTTGCAGTCTTCTGGATCCTCTGGCTCTCACGATCTTCTCAACTCTTCTCCCATGATGTCCTTTTAGCCATAGGTACATGAGATGTATTATAGTTATGCCCACTGGTGCTGGCATCCCCACTATAAGACGATCTGTGCATTTAGATTAGTTACGATGTTCTCTATGCTCTCTGCTGCAAAGAGCAGCATTTATTGGAGAGTGAAAACTATACTTTTCTGTAGCCATAACAGCTTAATAATACATTTTGATTACAGTTAGAAATGTTACTGCTGTAGTAAAATACTCATAGCATGCTTCCTTTACTATCCATGACCCTACTCTGCGTAGTTAATTATATTTCTAGTACCAGGCATGATTTTCCTCCTTTGAGCTGATCTAGGGTAGAAGCTGTTGGTTACTGCCAATCTTAATGCCATTATTGTACCAAGAGGAACATCCCGACATGCTGGTGGCCATTGATACAGTTCATGACTATGATGACTGGGTATGAATATTTATCATTTTACTCACAGGGCAGTTTTCATAGCACTTCTGTTGCACTGAAAGTAGATCCAGATCTTTAAGTAAGTGGTGCCTTCACCAATAAAATGTTATCTTCAGCCTCTGAGAAGCTAAGGGTAACAGCCAGCACCTTTACTGGTTTGGGAATCTTGGACCATCCTGACCAACAACTTGAAGTTTCTCATTCCTAAGACTAAGATTTTTGTTAGTCTGTGGCTCTCAAGGGGAGGACTGTCAGCTCAAGTGTCATAATTTTATTAATCATATATATATAAGCTTATTCGTATTATATGTCTAAGTAAATATAAATATGGTTATTTAAGTTCTTTTCACTTAAACATCTTTCAAAATTGTAATTCACAAAACATTACTTCTATTGTCCTTTTGGCATTTTTGTCACCAAGTGAAGAATATTGTTGAAAATATTTATGATATTAAGACAGAAACATACGATGTACATAAAGTCCAATGACATATATTGAAACAGATTATAATTTTAAAATAAATATAGAAAACTAAACTAACTCTAATACTAGACAATTTAGCATTAGCACAGCTTTACTTCTGTGTTTATTATTTTCTGTGGATGCTCACATGCATGCCACAGAGCACACGTGGGTCATTGGATAATTTGCAAGAGTTAGTTCTCTTCTTATACTATGTTGGTCTGGGGTTCAAACTCAGGTTGCCAAGCATAGTGGCAAATGTGCTTTTCAACCAAGGTATCTCCATGGCTCAAATTATAAATTCTTTATTGTAGTCACATTGTAGATGGGAATTTATATATGATCTATATTCAAAGAATAATAATGATGAAAAGTCCAGCTTCCTCACCACACACCACATAATACTAAATACTAAAATACTACAAGGTCCTTGCTTGTCCTTCTTCTTCTACCTCTCTTTTTCTTTTTAAAACAAAGCACTGACTCTATGGTTAGAGAGAAATACAACTGATTGGAATTAAAATATATGAATATCATAAAGATTCATTTCCAAGGTCTCATAAAAGACCCAAGGAAAAATAAGACGTAATCATTATACTGAGACTATGGAAAAAGTAGTTCAAGAAAAGTTTAGAGAAAGAATTAGATATGAATAGAGGTAGAAGATACCAGGAAAATTCACTATAGGAAACATTCCACATAGTAATATTTCTTTACTGAATGAACTCAAAGAAAAATGCACAACACATTTGCCCTATACTTGTATTATTATGGAGAAAAAAATTGAAAAATATAAATGAAACTAGTGAAGTTTAGTAAAGTGAATTAAATTTAAGAAATACAGGTCATGAGAAAAATTACTTATATTTTCAATGTCTATTAGGAGTATAACCCAAAATATTTCCAATGTATACAAAGAAGTCAAGATAAACTGGTTATGCTTATGTTCTTTCAAGTTGAGATCGCAACAGTTTCTTCTACTATTTCTGGCCTTGAAAAAGCATCTTTATATGATTATTGGTTTATATGATTATTGGTTCTATACAGGTAAACAATGTTTATTTTGTTTGTATTGATGCAGCTTATGTCATTGCTTAAAATTTATCCTTCATACAGATTATTTTAAAATAATATGTTATTTTTAAATTGATTTTACTGGGAAAAATGTGTACATAGGAAAATAAAATGTATATGTGGGAAAACTTGGAAAATAAGTGCTGTGTATTAATTACTTTTTCTGCAATATGCCAAAACTTGTATGTTAACATAAGGGAGCCTGATATGGGTGTCTCCTGAGATGCTCTGCCAGAGCCTTACCAATACAGATACGGATGCTTGCAGCCAACCATCAGACTAAGCATGAGGACCCCAATGGACAAGAAAGAGGAACGACTGAAGGAGCTGAAGGGGTTTGCAACCTCATAGGAAGTATAATAATATCAAAAACCAGACCCTCCAGAAGTCCCAGGTACTAAACCACCAATTAAAGAGTACACATTAGAGGGACCCATGGCTTCAGTTGCATATGTAGCAGAGGATGGCCTTATCTAGCATCAGTGGGAGGGAAGGACCTTGGTCCTGTGAAGGCTAGATTCCACAGCATAGGGGAGGTGAGGCAGGAGTGGGTGGGTGAGTGGGGGAGCACCCTCATAGAAGCAGGGGGTGGGTAGGATGGGGGTTGAGGGGGGAAGCAGGAAGGAGGATAACATTTGAAATGTAAATAAATAAATAATCAAGAAAAAATTAAAAAATAAAATATACTTTAGGAAAAAAAAAACAACAAAACCCAAAATGGTACTATGTTATTACATTTGTGTGTGTACCAGGTTGTGACTCTCTTCAACGGTGGTGTCTGGTCACTGCCAATTCACCAGCTCAGAGAGAGAAGGTAGTCAGCAGCTCCCTTTCAGGTGTCAGAAGCCACTATATCAAGACCTGAGGGGGGGAAAATGCCCGAGATGAGGAGGATCTAGGTGTTGCCAGTGGGAATCTCTAGTGAAGCAGATCACTGATATGATCCTTGTTTATTTATATTTCTTTATTAGGGCTGGATGTGTAAACATATGTTTTATTAAAGGTGAATCAGGAATTATATACTTTTGAGGGGAAGGACATGACAATATCCAGAAAAAGAAAGTCATTCATTGGCTGAAATCTTAAGGAAATGTAGATATCCTATTAGCACGGAGTAGAACACATGGTTCTTTTGGTTGGTCGTCCTGGCTACGTATTCCATAACTGGCATTGAGGCTGGGAGAGGGCATCTCCACTCCTAACATCTCAGATCTCCGAGATTCCGAGCATTTGAGTAGAACCTACATATGACCATCTGATAGTACAGTCAGTCCCATGTACCCTACAGTATACTTGTGTTATTATAATTAAATAAGCGAAAGTTTTTAACTTTAAAAATGTACATGCCAGATTTTGTCACTAGGCTTTGTTTTGTTAATAATGCATGAGGAAATATAAATCCTGACTTACCTTGAATAAAGTACACAAGTCACTGCCTGCCATCAATGCTAATCAAATCCTCTTCAGAAAGCTTTATAAAAGAATCGGTAACTTCCTTCCCCTTGGAGCCAAATGTCTGCATCTAACTCTGTAAACAGCACAATGTCTGTAATGCAAAGATGCATGAAAATCTTTATCTGATAAACAAAGGTTTTAAAAGATACTATATAACCATAATGCCAGACTTGGAATGTTTTCTTTAGTCTTCAATTGATTTAAATTGTTGAAGCTCAGATGATAGTGAGACAGTAAAATAATTTCTTCCTGGGCCACAGATGCTGTGTATCCTGGATTTTAGAATTCTTTGATTAGTTCAAAAGATTTATAAGTAATCTTAGGCTAAAGGATGGAGCCCTATATACTGTGCACATGTGTCTATAGCAGATTATTTTTTATTATGATGGAGCAAGTCAATACATTTGTCTTGGGACACAGTATTTTAAAAGCAATTCACTTTTTCCTCTAAGCATGTATCGTGACATAAATTCAGTAGGAACGTATAGTTTAGAAGTCTGATTGATATCAATGTGTATTTTCATAAGAACAATAGCAACCAACCAGAGCTCCCAGAGACTAAACCACCACCTAAAGAGTACACATGGACAGGGGTTGGGGATTTAGCTCAGCGGTAGAGCGCTTGCCTAGCAAGCGCAAGGCCCTGGGTTCGATCCCCAGCTCCGAAAAAAGAACCAAAAAACAAACAAACAAAAAAAAAAAAAAAAAAAACAAGAGTACACATGGACTGACCCATGTCTCCAGCTGCACATGTAAGAGAGGATGGCTTTGTTGGGTACCAATGGGAGGAGAAACCCTTGGTCCTGCCAAGGCTGGACTCCCCAGTGTAGGGAAATATCAGGGATTAGAGACAGGAAGGGGTGGATGGATGGGTGGGGGAACACTCTCATAGAAGAAGGGGGGTCATGGGATAGGAGGTTTATGGATGGGAAACCAGAAAAAGCGAATAACATGCGAAATATAAATTTAAAAATCCAATAAAAATCATAAAAAATGAAAAATCTAAACCTCATGACAAAACAGAACTTTAATACTACAATTTTGGAAGCTTTATAGTCCTTTGGGTTTATTTAAATAAGCAACCTCTCTCTGTGCTCTCAACCTAGAAGGATTTCTTTGTTCTTCAGTCGCAGTCTTTACTTAAAAATAAGTACGAACTGTGGCTTTCAACCTGTTTCATTGTCTCCTTGGAAAAGCACTGTGCTTCTGGAACCACACAATAACTGAATGTAGTAAACTCGAGTGTGAGAAGGCAGTCATGTTTATAATGGTATTATACTCCAACTTTCTTCACCATTCTGCACCAATGCTCATTCATTTGCTCCCCAGAAGGAAGCTAAAAATAAAACATGTAACTCCTTAGTATATGTTCTATCTTATCTTACACATAGAAGTGCTTACACATATAACTTCACATTTTCCCTGAATTTGGGGGAAATGATGAATTTTTATCATTATTTTCCTTACTTCAACTCCTCCAATCCTACCAACCTCCCTACCCAACTAAGCACATGCTCATTCCCCCTCAAAAGAAACAAGTAAAACACACGCAGTCTGCAAGACATACTGGTATACAAATGCTATGAAAGTGATTACCCATTTTTTATTTGGAGTGTGTGTGCGTGTGTGTGTGTGTGTGTGTAAATTTTTTTGATTGAAAGTCCTTTTTTTATTGGATATTTTTTATTTACATTTCAAATATTATTCCCTTTCCAGGTTTCCCAGATATAAGTCCCCTATCCCATACCCCTCCCCCTCCTTCTCTAAAGGTGTTCTCCCTCCCCACCCTGATATTTCCATACACTGGGGAATTCAGCCTTGGCAGGACCAAGGGCTTCTCTCACATTAGTCCCAAAGAAGGCCATCCTCTGCTACATATGCAACTGGAGCCATGGGTCAGTCCTTGTGTAGTCTTTGGGTAGTGGTTTAGTCTCTGTGAGCTCTGGTTGGTTGGTATTGTTGTTCTTATGGGGTTGCAAGCCCCTTCAAGTCCTTAAATTCTTTCCCTAATTCCTCCAAAGGGGAACCCATTTTCAGTTCAAAGTTTTACTGCTAGCATTCGTCTCTGCATTTGTCAGGCTCTGGCAGGGACTCTCAGCAGACAGCTATATCAGGCTCCTATCAGCATGTACTTCTTGGCTTCATCAATATTGTCTAGTTTTGGTGTCTGTATATATATATATATATATATATATATATATATATATATATATGGGCTGGATCCCCAGGTGGGACAGGCTCGGATATAACATTTTCAAGTCTGTATAATATAATATAATAGTATATATGCACATATGTTAATGTATATGCACATATATACATATGCACATGTGTGTACGTGTGTGTATGTATGTATGTATGTGTGTGTGTGTGTGTGTGTGTGTGTGTGTGTGTGTTATCATGGCTACTTTATTCTAGAGTAGACTATTTCTCCTGTTCTCAGAGTCCCTTAGTTGCATGTAGTTTCTGGTCAAGAGCTGCAGCCTCAAGCTTTCTCCCGTCCATGTTAGCATGCCTGTTGGTGTCATTCTTGTTTGGGTCACATGTAGGCAACCATGTTGGTGAGATTTCATTAGTATAGATTCTCGCCTTCTGGAGCCACATTCTATAACCTGCCATAGGTACAATATCCTATCATATTTACAATTTTGGAATCGTATTGGCTACATAAAATAGTGTTGTGCCAGGAAGCATTAGAGACCCCCAAAAAGATCACTAAGAAACTAAATCCAGTGCAATCGCATTAGGGTCTCTTTATTCAAGCTCAAACTTGGGCCACACCACTGTCTCTGATGCAAGAGAATGGGATTCATCCTCCAGAAGGGATATCTATCCTGGTACACATCTGATTGGGGGGCCATCATGATCTTTAACATAATTGGCTCATGCTGGGAGCCAAACCATAAACTGAACTTCTGTTTCCTCCTGATAGGTGGTTGTTAGGAAGTGAAGTGTCAGGGAGGACTTGTAACTTGGTGGTGCAGATCTGTTAGAAATAACCTAGAAACTGGTGCTAGACACAGGTCTTGTTGGTGGATAGCCTGGAAACTGGTGCTAGATACTGGCCTGTTAGTTAACTTGAATTCAACCTTAAGTCAGGTTCTCTAACATGGAGCCTGAACCCAAAAGATCTGATCTCTCAATAGTGGTGATAGTATGCTAGGGCACCTTAAATCTATTTAAACTATGTATCAATTGTCAACACTTTTGTTTAACCATTTCTTAGTTAGGCAGCCTTTATTCATGACTCATAATGTCTAGCTAAAGTTTTGCCTATCTTCACAGATGTTCACAGATGTTTTACCTTGATAACTTTCTAATCTGTACCACTGGACATACATCATGAGTATTTAATTTCTCCTTGCCAGAATTATATTTAACTAATTCTTTGGTGAAAGCAATTTGTGATCTTAATGTTTTTAAAAATCAGCCAATGCTTTTTCCTAACTGCATTCATGTTGATTCACAATGATTTCATGATTCTTTGCATGATTCATATTTATGGATGAACCAACAGACAGGATTCTTTACTAATGATCTGCAATGTGAGAAGCTCTTTCAAAGTCTATGTATCATGAGTATCAAACACTATTTTATTTCCTTTATTGTGTCCCAATTGCCTATCTTCAATTCAATGTTTTACCATAATTTCCTTGACTAATGCCTTTATAACTGTAACTTTCACTTTCCTAGCATGATGTATTACAATTACTCATCATATTCACTTGTGAATTAGTTATTGGATTTTACCTATTATTTTGGGTTTACATATCAAGGACCTAATCAAGAGTGTGAACCTGTCATAAACCTAAAAGCATTGAGTAAGTAAGCAAATGTTAGCTATGTGGGGCTAACCTAAATGTGTTTCACAAAACACAGTCACTTGAATCACAGACCTTAAAATGGCCTCAAAGATGACTAGTTTTCTGGTGAGGTTGGAATACACAAAGCCAAGGTTTAACATATATGTAGTTCTCTTCGCACAGTGACAGGTACTGAGTGATGTAGTATTACCCCTACCCACTTTGTAGAGTCAAGTTAACAATGTTTTGTCTTACACTTGTCCTAATATATTATATTTGTAGTGATTTCCTTCAAATTAAAACATGTCCTCCTACAGAAAAGGTTCCTGAGGCTTAGAAAGCAAATGAATCCTGCATAGCTCTAGAGGAGAAGACACTGGTCATCCCAAGTCCCTGTAAGCTGTGCAGAGAGCTTTGGAGTTTCAGCTTTCCTGAGTCATGACTTGGAGTTATGTTGGTTTTCACTAATCCAGATGCCTTTGTGTCACCTCTACCCTACACATAACCCTTCAATCATAGCCTTGCAAGTAACTTTATGAACTACTAGTTCATTAAGCTAGACTTGGGGGAGATAGTTTCTTCTCCTGTCATTAGCACCTGTCTTGGATGAAGAGACATGGGTATATATCTTCAAGAAGTTGTACAGCCATTGGTCCGTGTCAAATATTCTACTTCTAATGATTGTTCAGTGTGTCAACACTTGCTTACTTACAAATTATTGACTGGTCTTTGTTTTCATTTTGCTAACTGATTATATATGCTACATTTTTTTAAAAATACTCTTTAGGTGTATTTTCAGAGGCAAAAAATTCCAAAGTCTTTTACGCATAATCAAGTTTGGAAATCTTTCTCTGTAAGAAATAAATTTGATTTCCTATAAAATTACTAAAAGTCACTCATTCTTTACTACCATCCATAATGATACTGCCAGAGAACTGATTACTATAAAACCAAAAATAACATGGACTCTAGGGGGAAAGAGTCAGCCTATCCTGACTAGTGGCCCATAGTGGTCCACCCATGCACAACGTCTACTTCTGCATTTGGCAACCTGGCAATCTTCCTGATGCCTGGAGACAATTGAAAACAGAGCTTGTGACCAGAACAACTAATCACATGGTGGCATCTACAGGGATCAAAATGGACCAATGGGGTGTGGGCAGAGAGTAGAGGGCACACCCCAATTCTGCAGTAAATAAAGCTGCTTCTGCTTCTCACCTGACTTGGAATCCAAGTAATTTATCCTGTGCCTTCTTAACTCCTAACCCCAAGGACCATCTCCAGGGGCTGAGTGAGGGCTAGGGCAATAATGGACTTCAATAGCATTAAAAATCAAATAATCAGTCACATGTTGTGGCAAACAACTTTGATCCCAGTGCTAAGGGGGCAGAGGCAGGCAAACATCTGAGTTTCAATCCAGCCTGGAAACAAAACGGAAAGAAGAGAAAAAAAACTAATAATCACACATAACATTGAATTTCATCGTAGATAATTTATTAAAGTTTCCCTGTTAAATCAATGTAAAAGTTTTGAGAAGACTTGGTAGAAAAACACTGAAAAAAATATTATGTCCCTTAAAGTTGGGCACCAATAAAGTTGTCTTCATATATTCTATGATTCAGCTCCCATAATAAAAGCTCAAACTGGGAGACTTTTAGTGGTTTGGATATAAAATGTTCCAAGAATCTAAAAAGTAACCAAAAGGGGGAAATAGTTATGGCATAGGATGTATTAATCCATTGCTGGTTATGTGATGTGTGGTTAAGAAATGGGTTCTCTTACATGAAAAAAGTCATTACAGCAGCCTTTCAAAAGGTCTATCTTAGTCACAACTCTATACTATCTGCTTCTCTGAGTACTGATGCCATGAACTGAGCAATATATGCTTCCTTTTGTCATGATATTGCCACAACCATAAGAATGGAAACAATCTCTGAAACTCTGATCCAAAATAAATATGGTTCGCAGTTTCTGGGGTATTTAGCTTTAATTGTCAACTTGACAGAACCAAGGAGAGTATCAGTAAGGGATGGCCTAAATTGGTTTGGCCTTTGGGACTGTCTGTGGGAGATTATCTTAATATCTTAATTATCTTACGCTAATGGATGTGAGAAAACTCAGGCCACTCTGGGTGGTATCATTCCTTAGGTAATGCTGAACTATTTAAAAGTGAAGAAAAAATAGCTAAGCATAAGCAGGCAGGAAGCATTAATTTATTTATCACCGTTTTTCCTATGGATGTATCCAAGTTCATGCCATTATGACTTTCCTGGTAGGACAGAGTGAAACCTTGAATGTTAAGATGAAATAAATCCCATTTCCACTATTTTTGCCATAATATTTTATTGCACCAGTAAGAATGAAACTATCTTAATGTAATATATTCTCTTTACCAGAGTGTGATTACTTTTGTTAAAATGCAAATACTAGCATATTCCCTTTATACTTTAAAAGCTTATTTAATCTTGGTTACTTTCCTTTTTTTGGACAGGATATCATACATTTCTTTTATTTATATTCTCTAGATATCCTTTTTCCCTTTAAGTTTTTTTTTTTACATTTTTCTGTTATTGGATGCTTTTTATTTACATTTTAAATATTTTCCCCATTCCTGGCTTCCCCTCCAGAAACCTGATATCTCCCCCTGCTACTATGAGGGTGCTCCCCCATCCACCCACCCACCTACTCCCTCCCACCTCCCTGCCCCAACATTCCCCTACACTGGGAAATGGAGCCTTGACAGGATCAAGAGCATCTCCTCCCACTGATGCCCCAATACGCCATCCTCTGCTACTTATGCAGCTGGAGCCATAGGTCCCTCCAATGTATACTCTTTGGTTGGTGACTTAGTACCTGGGAGCTCTAGAGGGTCTGGTTTTTTGATATTATTGTCCTTCCTATGGCATTGCAAACCACTTCTGGCCCCTTTAGTCCTTTTTCTAACTCCTCCATTCTCAGTCCAATGGTTGGCTGTGAGCATCTGCCTCTTTATTTGTCATGCTCTGGCAGAGCCTCTCAAGAGACAGCTATATCAGGCTCCTGTCAGCAATCACTTCTTGGCATCCACAATAGTGTCTGGGTTTGATTGGCTGTATATGGGATAGATCACCAGGAAGGGCAGTCTCTGGATGGCTTTTCCTTCAGTCTCTGCTCCACAAGTAGTCTCCATATTTCCTCCTGTGAGTATTTTTGTTCCCCCTTCTAAGAAGAACTGAAGCATCCACATTTTTGTCTTTCTTCTTCTTGAACTTCATGTGGTCTGTGAATTATATCTTGGCTATTCCAAGATTTGGGCTAATAACCACTTATCAGTGAGTGCCTATCATGTGTGTTCTTTTGTGACTGGGTTACCTACCTCAGGGTGATATTTTCTAATTCTATTAATCTGCCTAAGAATTTCATGTAGTCATTGTTTTTACTAGCTTAATAATACTCCATTGTTTAAATATACCACGTTTTCTGTATCCATTCCTCTGTTGATGGACATCTAGGTTCTTTCTAGCTTCTGGCTATTCTAAATAAGGCTACTATGAACATAGTAGAGTATGTGTCCTTATTATATGTTGGAGTAGCTATTGAATATGTGCCCAGGAGTGGTATAGCTGGGTCCTTAGATAGTACTATTTGAATTTTCTGAGGAATCTCCAAACTGATTTCCAGAGTGGTTGTACCAGCTTGCAATCCCACCAACAATGGAGGAGTGTTCCTCTTTCTCCACATCCTCGCCAGCATCTGTTGTCACCTGAGATTTTGATCTTAGTCATTCTCACTGGTGTGAGATGGAATCTCAGGGTTGTTTTGATTTGCATTTCCCTGATGACCAAGGATGTGGAATATTTCTAGGTGCTTCTCAGCCATTCAATATTCCTCAGCTGACACTTCATTGCTTAGCTCTGTATTCCATTTTTAATAGGGATTTTGATTCTCTGGAATCTAACTTCTTAAGTTCTTTGTATATATTGGATACTAGCCCTCTATTGGATGTAGGATTGTTAAAGCTCTTTTCCCAATCTACTGGTTGCCATTTTGTCCTAATGACAGTATCCTTTGACTTATAGAAGATTTGCAATTTTATGAGGTCCCCTTGGTTAATTCTTGATCTTAGAGCATGAGCCATTGGTATTCTGTTCAAGAAAATTTTCCTCCCCTGGTCCCATGTGTTTAAGGCTCTTCCCCACTTTTTCTTCTATTAGTTTGAGTATATCTGGTTTCATTTGGAGGTCCTTGATCCACTTGACTTGAACTTTGTACAAGGCAATAAGAATGGATCAATTTGCATTTCTTTACATGTTGACTGCCAGTTGAACCAGCACCATTTGTTGAAAAGGCTGTCTTTTTTCCATTGGATGGTTTTAGCTCCTTGGTCAAATATTAAGTAATCAAAGATAGGTATGTGGGTTCATTTCTGGGTCTTTGATTCTATTCCATTGTTCTTCCTGCCTGACTCTATACCAATAATATACAGTGAGAGTAGTTTAGATCAGATCATATTAAATAGATTCTGAAAGTTTATTTAACATATTTGGTGCACTACAATAAGAGGAAGACAGAATCTTAATACTTTAATATGTCTAACAAGTAAATAACAGACTATGAACTCTAAATTTTCATATTCAGTACATATTCAAAACAAGAATACCTTCTATCTGAGAGGATTTCACTCATGTGGCTACTTGTATGGCCCTGACTTTCACATATAAAATTCATCTAATAAAGGTTTTCTTACTAGATTGTTCTTCGTTTTGACTTTCTTATGACTCTATATCTAGGGGTCAAAAAAAGATTGTTCTTTGTAAAAGCTATACATATTCAACATACTCATGCATATGCAAGTGCTACAGAACTTTTTGCTTATGCAAAAAAATCCAAAATGATCAAGCATGATCTTCATCCTGTCACCTTCATTGAATGCCACTTTAATTTAGGCTATGTTTACATAAACAACACAGTGAAGTTATGACAGCTTTTTTGTCTACAAATGGACAACTGCTTCTTTTTCTAAAAATGCTGGAAAACATGTTATCACAGAAAATTCATTTTATGTGGTCTAGTTCTGCATTATGCTTTTATTTATTGTTTATAGATACTTAGTGATTTTATTATTGTACATTTCATCTGCTACATTTCTTATATTAAATGATCAACTTTTGATTGTATAAGAGAAGGTTCACTAAAGCTTTTGAGATCTGCTCCTTGTTCACCATGGATTAGGATTTTTATCCCTGACTTTCTCTAAAAATATTTTTAATAGTCTTTCTCCAATATTGGTATACTTATCTCTTTTTCTGATATTAATGTTAACCTGGTTTTTTACAATATCCTCCATTTGCTGAAGATAAACTATAAAATAAACTGTGTCCTACCCAAATTCCTATGTTGCGCCACTAATCCACAATGTGAGCGTATTTAGAGAAAGAACCTTTAAGAAGATAACCGAGACCTTCTGGCCAGTGCCTTCTGCCGGGGCAGACTGCCAGCTAGTTGTGGGGCAGACTGCCAGCTGGTTTGCTCCCCTGAAGACACCACAACTTACAGGTATCCCAGGAGATCCTCTGGACACAGTGTAACTGGTAAGAACCCTCCCGAAGTCCCACAGCAGTGGATGCAGGGACCGATCACTGCCAAAATCCCTCGCCCCTGAGTTCCACTCCCCTTCCGGGCGGGGCCTTCTGCTGGTGCAGACTGCCAACTAGTCTACTCCCCTGAAGACATCACAGCTTGAAGGCTTCCAAAAAGTTTCTCTGAACACAAGGCAACTGGGCAACTAACACCACAGTCTGAAGACTTCCCAGGGGCTCTATGGCATGTAAGGCAACTGACCCAACAGAGAGACACTGTCCCTGGAGTTCTGCTGACACAGGGAAACAGAAACCACAGTCTGTAGTACCCCATCCCCACCCTTGGGAACAGGTTCACACAAGACAACAGCTTGACTGCTCTTCTGAAGACCAATAGTCTGAAAGCTTCCCAGGAGATTTGCTGTAGCCAGGGCAACAGATAAGCAGCTTCTGTACCCCTCTGAATACCTCCAGTTGGAAGTCCCCACAGGAGGTTTCTTACAGCCAGGGTCGCAGGACTACCAGGAGACCTGAAGCAAACCAGGGACAAAAGAGGCAGGCTCCAGAGATACCCAGACCAGCAAACACCAGAGATAACCAGATGGTGAGAGGCAAGTGCAAGACCATAAGCAAAGGACGTCAATATACATGGGCACCATCAGACCCAGTTTCAGACCACAGCAAGCCCTGAATACACCAACACACCTGAAAATCAGGAAGCTGACCTAAAATCCTATCTCATGAGGATAACTGAGTCCTTTAAGGAATATATAAATAATTCACTGAAAGAAATACAGGAAAACAGGTGGAACCCTTAATGAGGAACAAATAAATCTCTTAAAGAAATTAAGAAAAAAAACAAACCCACATTCAAACAGCTGAAGGAATTGAATAAAGCTATTCAAGACCTAAAAGTGGAAGTAGAAACACAAAAGAAAACACAGATGGAGACAACCCTGGAAATGGAAAACCTAGGAAAGAGGTCAGAATTACAGAAGTATCACCAACTGAAATCAATAGAAGAGAAAATCTCAGGTGTACAAGATACCTTGGAAGAAATTGATACAACTATCAAAAACATATTCAAAACATAAAAATCTCCTAATCCAAAACATCCAGGAAACCCAGGACACAATGAAAAGGCCAAATCTAAGAATAATTGGAATAGAAGAGAATGAAGATTTCCAGTTCAAAACACCTGAAAAGGGCGTTTTGTTGGTCCTTGACTGATAGCCTCCATCTGTGAGAGCTCAGACTTTGTTGTTTATGGTGTTAGTCTAGTAAGTCTTGCATAGAAAAAATTCCCACGTCTACTAAATACTCCTTCAAATGTTCTGCTAACTGCAAAACATTAAATCCCATCTGGGAGGCCTTTCTGTTTTATACGGTGCTGAACTTCCTTATCAATTTGGAGGATGTGTGTCAAGTAAACCTTTTAAGTCCCCGCCACCACCACTGCCACACCATACACACACACACACACACACACACACACACACACACAAGACACACACACACAAACATATACACACACCACACACACACCACACACACACCACACACACACCACACACACACCACACACACACACATACACACAAGACACACACACTAACACATACAAACACAAAAACACACCACACACACATATACACACACAAGACACACACACAAACACATACAAACACAAAAACACAACACACACACACATATACACACACAAGACACACACACACAAACACATACAAACACACAAACACACACCACACACACACATATATACACACACAAGACACACACACAAACACATACAAACACACAAACACACAAACACACACCACAAACACACACACATATACACACACGACACACACACACAAATTTTAATAAATGTTTTGAGTCTCCCTCCCACACACACACACATTGTAGTAAATGCTTTGAGACCCCAGCACTACCGCTGCCTAATGCACATATTGTGATGGATAGTATTGATTATGACCTTGACATGGTCTACGATCACATGGAAGACGGGCATCCAGGCATACCAGTGAGGAATTATTTGATTAGGCTAGCCTCTGGCTATGCTTGTAAGCAATTACCTTGATTAGGTTAACTGAGGTTGGGAAGACGCACCCTAAAAGAGTATGACAATTTTTCCCATGTTTGGGAAGTAGAAAGTATAAAACGGAGGAAATTTGAGCTTATACTAGACAATTAAGAGTAGAACAGCTCATGATCATCAGCTTGCTTCAATCCCAGGGAATCCTAACTTCCTTCTGCCCTCAGTATGAACTGATTGTGATGTACAGATATATATTCTTGTGTTTATATACAGATATACACTCGTACACACAGAAAAAAATAAAAATAGAGAAAAAGTTAGCAAAAAACACCAAACAACAACAAGAAACAAGGAAACTCACCAAGTGCCCAGTGCCAACATTGAACACTTCGCTTACTAACTGGAGATACAATATGAAGAGCTATCTTAAGCTCTTCTTCCAGGACTCACCCACCTTGATTGATTGTATCTTTGAATAATAAGTTGAAATAAATGATTTCACCATTAAACCTAGTTCCTGTCAGGTCTTTGTCATAGCAACAGGAAAAATAATTAAGACACACATGTTAGAAATACATTACCAAAGGCCAGCAAGATTACTCTGGGTAAGTTTTCCTGTCCAAACCGAGGACCTGAGTCCAGTCCTTGGTATCCATAGAATGGAAGAAGAATACATATAGTTACGAGTTGTCCTATCAATCTTATATACACTGGGGCACACACAGCTATAGCGCATACACACAGAGAAACAAACACAGACATAGACACACACACACACACACACACACACACACACACACATATACAGAGGTGGGGGAGAAATATACAAATAAATGAATGAGTAAATAAATGTACCCTCTACTAGAGTCTGATAGCCCTCGCCAATTATTTGTGTATTTGTGAGATAGATGTGGGAAGCTTGCAAGTTTTAGGAGAGCCTGGATGGAATCACAAGACTGCCTGGAGGAAATATTCCTCTAGCAGCCTTCAGATGAAGAGGTAGAACCCTCAGCTTTTCTTGCCATGATACTGCCTTCATGATAATGGACTAAACCTCTGAACCTGTAAGCCAGTCCCAATTAAATGTTGTCTCTATAAGAGTTGTCGTCATGGTGTCTTTCACAGCAGTAAAACCCTAACTAAGACAGAAGTTGGTATTCCTGTGACAACCTGACCATGTTTTGGGGAGGACTGTAAAAGAACTTTAGAACTTTGAGCTAGAAGAGCCATTGGGTGTTAAGAGCTTTGCAAAATGATCTGTAGGAGCTTAGAAGATAATATTTAAAACAGTGCAAACAATGGATGTCTGTCTTGTGGAATTTCTGAGGGAAGATGACTTTATCAGGGCCATTGCTATTTTGATTGTGAAGATTCTGTGGTTTTGGTTAGCTGGGGCTGAGGAATCAGCTGTGATTAATTACATACCATAACTACTAAAGCAAAGCCTTTGCATTACTGGGATGATAGATGGTGGGTAGTTGGAGCTATGAAATTAGCAGTGATTAAGAAGAGATGAGCATCACTAAGGTAAAATCTTCTGGGAAGTGTTCCCTGAGAGCACAGATAAACTGTGTTCCAGAGGCAGCCATAGTCATGCCTCCTGTTGGCAGCAGTCTTGGTAATGTACAAGAGCCACCAGGTAGTAGTGGCTTTGAAACTTGAGAGGTAGCAGCTCATGCTTGGCACTGGGAGAGACCAGGAGAGGTCATTAGTGAAGTTACAACCTCAGTGGCAGTTGAAGGCCCAGGACTGAAGGGCTCGTGCAGATAAGTTGAGGCTTAGAAACATGAGAAGAGCCTATGAAAGGCTATTTTTGAAGGTGCCGGTTCAGTTGCGGCAGAAAACAGCAGTGTTTTGTAAATGCCAATACCATGAGATGCCCACCAAGAACAGTAGAAGTGATGGAGTACAGTGTACTGGAGTCCAGAAAACAAGCTGTTTGCTACCAAGGGCAGAGCTAGAAAAGTAACCCAAGCCCTCAGAGGAGCCCAAAAGATTATGAGTGGATCCCAGACATTAGACGGCTAGAGTTTGATTTTACTTTTGATTGTGACTGTTCCCTGACATTTTTTCCTCTTGAAATAACAAAGTCCTTTAGTGGAGTCCATAGTTAAAAGACTGAATTTCAAAAGAGATCAGATATTTCAAAGGAATTGACATTTTAATATGTAAGAATTTGTAAACACTGTTGGACTTTTAAAGTTATTTAGATCTTGGGGATGAATAAGAAAGGTTTGAGGCTTAATAGTGATGTGTTAGTGTGTCTAGTTGACAAGGGGTCAGTTGTACTGACTGGTTTTGTGTGTGTCACCTTGACATAGCTGGAGTTATCGCAGAGAAAGAAGTCTTCTTTGAGGAAATGCCTCCATGAGATACAGCTGTAAGGCATTTTCTCAATTAGTGATCAAGTTGGGGAGGGTCCAGGCCATTGTCTGTGGTGCCATTACTGGGCTGGTATTCCTGGATTTTATAAGAAAGCAAGCTGAGCAAGCCAGGGGAAATAAGTCAAAAAGCAGCATTCTTCCATGGCCTCTGCATCAGCCCCTTCTTTCAAGTTCCCTGTGCGATTTCCTGTCCTGACTTCCTTTGATGATGAAAAGCAATATGAGTGTGTAAGCTGAATAAGCCCTTTCCTCCCCAACTTGCTTCTTGGTCATGATGCTTGTGCAGGAATACAAACCCTGACTAAGACAGATGGGTATCATACAACCCAGACTATGTGGTGGAGAAGAAAGAAAATCACAAACTGGATAGAGTAGATATCATGAGATTATATCGTGCTACTTCAAGACAGGTATACAGAACATAAGTTCTGCCATTTTCCATTTAATATGTTCAGATTGTGGTTAAAATGTGAAGCCAGAGTTAGGACAGACTAGTATATCAGATTTGATGATCATGAGGCACCAGAGTATGTCACTGGTTCATAATTGGCCACTATTAAAAAGCAATACACCTTTTAGAGGACTATTCTTTAGGAATCCAGGATGGCTGTTTCACAATGCTAGATTCTTTGCTGGATTCAGGCAAATTCCTAGATCACACAATTCCACAGGACTTGTAAAGCAGGTGATTTATTATTCTGAATTATCCAACATATCAACTTTTCTTAGGTGCACTCACACAATTATTTAGGAATGGAAATCAAATATATTATAGAACTTAAGAGTTTGAGAATGGAACTTTGAGAAAGTGACCTAGGCTGTCAAGCATCTGTGAACTTTATCACGGCTTCCTGATAGTTTTTTCATTAATTCCAGATTAGGGTAATGATTTCTTTTTCACACTGAGAAACTCTGTTTTGGTTTTCCTGCTCTTTGGAACATAAGGAATATTTTGCTCTCACAATGAAAAGAAAGTATTTCACTTAGTCAGAAATATTTGTCAAAAATATTGAGGTCACAAGGTTTTTGCATTGATGTTGTGTGTGTGTGTGTGTGTGTGTGTGTGTGTGTGCGCGCGCGCACGCGCGCACGCGCATGTGTATATGTATTTGTGATCACATGCATGCTATACCGTATGTGGAGGGTCATCCTAAGATAACTTTCAGGAGTCAGGTACTCTCCTTATGTGGGAATAAAAAAAGTGTCTCAGAGATCAAATGAAACCTGTAGGTATGTATCATGGCACCTACTCTGGCATTCTCTTTCTCCATGAATCCCTGGAGTTTGGGGATGAACCATGCTATGCAACCAGATTGCAATCATTCATTCTCAAGCCTCTTCCCCATTGCCTTCATAAGCTAGGTAATGGAGTATAGACATAAGATTATAACTCAGCTATTGACAAGATCCCCCTCACACTAAGTTCATAACACCAAAGCCAATTCTTCCTGATGTGCTTGCTCTTCTGCTCTAAGCCGGCTAAATGACATTCTTCTTAGGGGTAAAGCTGCTGTCTTGGGATTACTTAATTTGAGGAGTGCTATTTAGTATACTTTGATTCTGCCTCCAGGAATTTTGCCATTTGGGTCTGGAATCAAACTCCCTTAAGACCACATCTAGTGGCTTTACTGGCTAAGCCATTTCCTGGTCCTATATTAATATAAAGGATAAATTCTTTTTGCACAAGTCATATATGGCAAGAATCTATTTTGCAGGACAAATTCAGTATCTACATATAAATAATTTTGATCACTCAGAAATTCATTGGCTAGCATTTGGAGAAAGAATTAATGTATGTTGATTTCCATACAAAAATTTTCAAACTTGAGAATGTTACAATCTCCTCTCATCACTGCATGACTTTTTCCAGACATATTCTGCAAGACTTTTGGCAAAATGTCCTGAAAGTCTTTGTCAATTGCTTTTATCAAATAACCATATTAGCTTTTCAAATTCAATTAATATACTAAATTTTATTGACTGACTCAAGTCTGAAAGGAGATTTTACTCTACATGATTTATTGTGTTTTCATCTTCGTATTATAAAGATTTGATATAGTTTGGAATGCATTTTACATCTATGCTTATGGCATAGTCTGTAAATTTTTCTTACAGTTATTTGTCATTTAATAACAGACTTTTGGGACTCTAATTAAACAACTTAGATAAAAATTGTTTTACTTATACCGTAAGTTTGATCTGAGTACCCACTGCTTAGCAAAGTGTGTATTCTTAATTCCCTAAAGATATTTAAGCTATTATTGGCATTAATAACTTAATTCTTTCTGTGTTTCCTGTTATTATGCCTCTCTGTATTTTTTCAAGTTTTGAAAAAAAATCATCAAATTTATTACTATAAAGATTGACACATAGCCTTCTCATCTTGATGGTTATTTTGGTACAGGCTGTCATCTTGATCCTTGCTATCTTCTATTTTTTTTATTCTTTAATTCTCATTCCTGGCTAGATTTTCAAGCACCAGCATTTGTTGTGGACTGTGGAAGGACACTGACTATGACTTTAGCCCTTTCTATTTTTCTATTTTCATCATGCAGTTTTTGACTCTCATTTCTTTTACTTACTGAAGTTTAATTTGCACCCTGCTCTCCAATTTTTAATATAGAAAATTAAGGTTGATACTTTAAATTTATGCTTTTCCTTTTAAAGCATTTAATTATGCAAGTTTCTTGAGAGAAGAGATTCATTTTGACAGTTTCTTTCTTTGTTAAAATAATTATGACACCCTTATTCTTTCAGCACTGTAAGATAATATTTCACTATCTTTTGGTCAACTTTGTTTCTTATGAAAGGATCATTGTGAATCTTTCAATCGATCCACTGCACAAAATGTTTTGTACTTTCTGTTTCCTGTCATTGAAAGATAACTTTGACAATCATATATATATATATATATATATATATATATATATATATATATATAAATCATATATATATATATAAATTACTGAAATACTGATCATTTTGGTGGTTCTTTCCCTCTCTCATTCCTCTCCCATGTCACTAAAACTATTCCTCCCTCTTAACTCGATGTCTTTGTGACACACTGTGCTTGATCATGATCTCTTGCATTAGTATAATCATATCATTTACTGAAGCAAAAGAAATTTATCAATGAATATATTTTTAAAGAAAATGACACTCCTTACCCAGAAAAGAATTTGCTGCCCACCCGTCATCAGAGTTGGGAAGGGCTTCATGACCCCTCATGTTGGAATGTTGCCAGACCCAATCTTGTGCAGTTAATGTGAAGATAATCATAACTACAACTTTAGACATGTCATTATATTGCCTGCTGCAAGGCATAAGGAATGTCACAAAAGTGGAAACAGAAACATTTTAAGAGTCAGAGGATGGGGACAAATGCTACAAAATTTTCTTCTAGACAAGGCAGTACCACTCATTGCAGAAGGAAAGTTACTATAATGGAGTCTATGATTACATTAAAAGGGGACTTTCTACAATGAGCACTGATCAGTGCTATAACTATAAGTATTTAAATGAAATTTGGCATCATGTCCAAAACAGCAGCAATAAGTTTTCCTCTTGAACTACGGTCTCCATTAGTCACAGTCACTTGACCAGGTTTATGGAAAATAAGACTAAGTTCTTCCTGTAAAGGACGCTTTGAATTTAATCACAATGCAGTTGGTTTATCCAATAGCACTCATGCCAGTGTGCAAATCTTAGCAAGCAGGTTGTTATTATAGTTTACGGAGGCCATATCTAAGTAGGACTATTGCTAAGCTATTTTTAACCATCAGCACACATAGCACATTCTGGCTCTATGAAAGTTAGCCCATAAGAAGAAAATTTCCAGTCCAGCTCCACGTTGATTTCTCTGTTTCACAACCAAAGAATATTATGCCTTTAACAATGGGGTCTTAACTTCTCATTCTGCTGGGCATCCAAGAACCATAACAGTAGGCTGTATGGTTTGGGGAAAGGAAGTTAGCTCATAAAATATGACTTCTAGAAGGACCATTATCCACCCATGCAAAGTATCTCCATTTAACTTATTATTAAAATAATTTCAATAGTCACATAATAATAGGTTCTTATTAAACTTTTCATAATACTTAGTTTTGGTTAACCTTTCACACCTACCTTCTCATTTTCCTTACCATCCCATTTCTGTCTATACTCAAAATTTATGCAATAACCACCTTCCTAAATATATATCCATCATTTCCTCATTAAGGACACCTTTTTATCCTGTTCTAAGGGTGTCTTCTAATAGTCTTTTAGCTTATTGACCTCTAAAAGCATTGAGTTAAATATACTACCCTAAGGATTTGAAGCTATGATTCACATAAGGGAGAATTCATGTTACATTCAGTTCTCTGCTCTTGGATTCTCCATTCAATATAGTCTCCAGTTCCATTTATTTTCTTATAAATTTTATAGTTATTTTACTTGACAGTAGAATAAACTTTCAATGTGATGCACTCCAATTACCCTAGCCATTCATTAGATGATGAACATCTATACTAGCTTCATTCCTTGTCTATACTATCAACACCAAACATGGATGTTTACATTTTATATTTTATGTTGAAAATGTTGAATTCATGCTTTGTCATTTTGCCTAGTTTTGAAACTAACAATTTAACAGCAACAACCAAACAAAACAATTAAGTAGAAATAAATTGTAATTGTTTGCTTGGTTAGAAATAGGAATTAATTAGAATCTTAATAGATTTTCTTTTTCTTGTTTGTACCTTTGAGAAAAGAAAGGGTGAATGATGAGGTAAACACTTAGAGGCTCCCACTCTAAATTGTTTCACAGATGCCTCATGGCAATCTGTTGCTTAAAACTCCAGAGACTTAATACGCAATGGGAACGTTTTCTAATTAGAGAACAAGAATGTGGATTTCACACATTTTGGAATAGGCTTTAATATACATTCAAAAGTAGTTTGCAGAAAATGAAAAGATTCATTGAAAATATTTAGAAGAATACAATTTCAAAAGTATTTGTTGTTTCAGGTTTTTTTACAACTCATTTCTGTATAGAATTGCTTAAAAATCCTGATACAATATTGCACTATTATATGTGATAAAATTTTTGATAAGCCACATTTAAGTCTTTTGTATCCATATGTGTGAACTATACATGGTGCTACGAAGCATACCTCCAAATAATTATTTTCATGTAAATAAACATTTAAATTATAACAAGTAGATGACTTTATGTTCCAGAAGGTTTCTTATTGCTGACACTGAAGGATGATTAACACATAGTACTTACTCATAAACATTTTCAAGGACATTAGGTATAGAATTGATATCTAAAAGAAAAAAAATTTCTACAAAGGAAAATATCCACAGCTCCCTGCTCCTAAACCCCATGGGAGAGAGAGCTCACCGCTCAGATAAGTGGGCACTCCTGAGACTGCAGGTCAGGAGAGACCGCCAGTACGACCCACCCTTGCCCAGACCGCTGGCCCAAGAGGAAACTGAATGGGCCTCTGGGCACAGGAAGATAGGGGTACTGAAGCGGCAGGTCCCCTGCAGTCCAGACACCACCCAGATCTGAAGGGACCCAGTCAACAGCTCCTTGCACCCAAATCACATGGGAGGAAGAGCTAAACCTTCAGAGGGGCAGACACACCTGGGAAGCCAGAAGGGACTACACTATGCCCACATTGCCAACTCTAGAGGAAAACACCTAACGCCATCTGGGACCCCAGTGCATCTGGGCCCAGGGAAAGGCAGGGCAGGCCTTTCTGGCTATGGCCCTCAAAGCTGAAACACAGCCTCCCAGGAGCGACTTTAGGCCCAGGACAAGAGGTAAGACCAACTTTTCTGCTCCAAGTGACCTGCCTGGTGGACTCAGGACATACACATGCCCTCAGGAACAACTGGAGACCAGTAGACAGCAAAGACTACATTCCTGAAAGCAGAACACTCTGTTCCCATAACTGGCTGAAAGAAAACAGGAAAACAGGTCTACAGCCCTCCTGACACATAGGCCTATAGGATAGTCTAGCCACTGTCAGAAATAGCAGGAAAAGGTAACACCAGAGACAACTTGATGATGAGAGGAAAGTGCAGGTACCCAAGCAAAAGAAAACAAAACAACATGGCATCATCAGACCTCAATTCTCCCACCAAAGCAAACACTGAATATCCAAACATACCAGAAAAGCAAGATCTTGATTTTAAATCACATTTGATCATGATGATGGAGGACTTCAAGAAAGACATAAAGAACTCCCTTAGAGAAACGCAGGAAAACATAAACAAGTAGAAGCCTATAGAGAGGAATCACAAAAATCCCTGAAAGAATTCCAGGAAAACACAATCAAACAGTTGAAGGAATTAAAAATGGAAATAGAAGCAATGAAGAAAGAACACAGGGAAACAACCCTGGATATAGAAAACCAAAGGAAGAGACAAGGAGCCATAGTTACAAACATGGCCAACAGAATGCAAAAGATAGAAGAGAGAATCACAGAAACAGAAGACTCCATAGATATTATCAACACAACTGTTAAAGATAATGTAAAACAGAAAAAGCTACTGGTCCAAAACATAGAGGAACTCCAGGACTCAATGAGAAGATCAAACCTAAGGATAATAAGTATAGAAGAGACCAAAGGACCAGTAAATATCTTCAACAAAATCGTAGAAGAAAACTTCCCTGACCTAAAGAAAGAGATGCCCATAAATATACAAGAAGCCTGCAGAACGCCAAATAGATTGGGCCGAAAAGAAACTCCTCCCGTCACATAATAGTCAAAACACCAAATGCACAAAACAAAGAAAGAATATTAAAAGCAGTAAGGGAAAATGGTCAAGTAACATATAAAGGCAGACCTATCAGAATCACACCAGACTTCTCACCAGAGACTATGAAAGCCAGAAGATCCTGGACAGATGTTATAGAGACCCTAAGAGAACACACATGCCAGCCCAGTTTTCTGTATTCAGCAAAACTCTCAATTAACATAGATGGAGAAACCAAGATATTCCATGTCAAAACCAAATTTACACAATATTTTTCTACAAATCCAGCCCTACATAGGATAATAAATGGTAAAGCCCAACATAAGAAGGCAAGCTACACCCTAGAAAAAGCAAGAAACTAATTGTCTTGGCAACAAAACAAAGAGAAGAAAAGCACACAAACATAATCTCACATCCAAATACGAATATAACAGGAAGCAACAATCACTATTCCTTAATATCTCTCAACATCAATGGACTCAATTCCCCAATAAAAAGGCACAGATTAACAATCGGGATATGCAATGAGAACCCTGCATTCTGCTGCCTACAGGAAATACACCTCAGAGACAAAACAGACACTACCTCAGAGTGAAAGACTGGGAAACAACTTTCCAAGCAAATGGTCTGAAGAAGCAAGCTGGAGTAGCCATTCTAATATCGAATAAAATCGATTTTCAACTAAAAGTAATCAAAAAAGATAAGGAAGGACACTTCATATTCATCAAAGGAAAAATCCACCAAGATGAACTCCCAATCCTAAATATCTATGCCCCAAATACAAGGGCACCTACATACATAACAAGAAACCTTACTAAAGCTCAAAACACACATTGCACCACACACAATAATAGTGGGAGATTTCAACACACCAATCTCATCAGTGGACAGATCATGGAAACAGAAATTAAACAGATACATAGACAGACTAAGAGAAATCATGAACCAAATGGACTTAACAGATATTTATAGAACATTCTATCCTAAAACAAAATGATATACCTTCTTCTCACCACCTCATGGTACTTTCACAAAAATTGACCATATAATTGGTCAAAAAACAGGCATCAACAGATACAGAAAGATAGAAATAATCCCATGCATCCTATCAGACCACCGCGGGCTAACGCTGGTTTTCAATAACAATAAGGGAAGAATGCCCACATATACGTGGGAATTGAACAATACTCGACTCAATGATAACCTGGTCAAGGAAGAAATAAAGAAAGAAATTAAAGACTTTTTAGAATTTAATGAAAATGAAGGTACAACATACCCAAACTTATGGGACAAAATGAAAGCTATGCTAAGAGGAAAACTCATAGCTCTGAGGGCCTGCAGAAAGAAACAGGGGAAAACATATATTAGCAGCTTGACAGCGCACCTAAAAGCTCTAGAACAAAAAGAAACAAATACACCCAGGAGGAGTAGAAGGCAGGAAATAGCCAAATTCAGAGCTGAAATGAAGCAAGTAGAAACAAAAAGGACCATAAAAAGAATCAACAGAACCAAAAGTTGTTTCTTTGAGAAAATCAACAAGATAGATAATGAGAGGACACAGAGAGTGTGTCCAAATTAACAAAATCAGAAATGAAAAGGGAGACATAACTACAGAGTCAGAGAAAATTAAAAAAAAATCATCAGTTCCTACTACAAAAGCCTATATTCAACAAAAATTGAAGATCTGCAGGAAAAGGACAATTTCCTAGACAGATACCAGGTACCAAAGTTAAATCAGGAATAGATAAAACATTTAAACAACCCGATAACTCCTAACGAAATAGAAGCAGTCATTAAAGGTCTCCCAACCAAAAAGAGCCAGGTCCAGACGGGTTTAGTGCAGAATTCTATCAAACCTTCATAGAAGACCTCATACCAATATTATCCAAACTATTCCACAAAATTGCA
Organism: Rattus norvegicus; assembly: GCF_021556685.1. Classification (NCBI taxonomy): domain Eukaryota; kingdom Metazoa; phylum Chordata; class Mammalia; order Rodentia; family Muridae; genus Rattus; species Rattus norvegicus. Next base: position 35,720,769 of record NC_141553.1, read on the forward strand.
GCCTGACAGTAACCGGATGTAGATCATTCCTGAGAGACACAGCCAGAATACATAGAATACATAGGCTAATGCCATCAGCAAACCACTGAACTGAGAACGGACCCCCGTTTAAGGAATCAAAGAAAGGACTGAAAGAGCTTGAAGATGCTTGAGACCCCATATGAACAACAATGCCAACCAACCAGAGTTTCCAGGGACTAAGCCGCTACCCAAATACTTTACATGGACTGACACTGAGTTGCAACCTCATAGGTAGCAATGAATAGCCCAGTAAGAGCACCAGTGGAAGGGGAAGCCCTTGGTCCTGACAAGGTGGAACCCCCAGTGAACGTGATTGTTGGTGTGGGCGGTAATGGGGGTACGATTTGGAAGGGAACACCCATATAGAAGGGGATTTAGAGGGGTTAGCTGGATGTTGGCCTGGAAACCGGGAAAGGGAATAACAACTGAAATGTAAATAAGAAATACCCAAGTTAATAAAGATGGGGGAAAAAAAGAAAACAAAACAAAACAAAGGCAAACATATTTGATTTTGTGGACTTTTCTCTGTAGAGAGCCGCAATAACATTCGCCACCACTAGATGGCGCTGGCTTCCACTGCGCCCCACGTGGAAGGCCGAGCTAGATAGATGGCGCTGGCCTTCCCCGCGCCAGCCGACTCCCTTTCAGGAAGTTAACTGTGTGTGCATGTGCAAGAGTGCCTTCGTGCCAGGTCCTTGTCCACTCCAGGGCGTGCCTATTGAGATCATGGGTAAGCGACCAATCAGGTGTGGATGCGCTGCGCTAAGCAGTATATAAACAGTGCCATGCCGGCGCGCGGGGCTTCTCCTTAAGATTTTAATAAAAGTTTGGCTGTAGCAAGGATCCGTATGTCCCTGCGTGTTTTCTTGCTGGCGAGAGGTCGCGCGGGACAATTGGTGCCGAGAACCCGGGATAAACGCCTCATCATCGCCTGCGCCGAAGGAGAGCCTCCGTTCATGGAAGGGATCCAGAAGCTGCGGAACGCGGGTGAGACTCTGAGAGACGATGTTTAGCCTTGATCTGTTCCACCTCACTCCTCTGCTAGATGCGGCGGAAGCCTCTCTGGTGGTTGTAGCAGCCCTCGGGCTTCTTCTCTTGTCCTTTGAGCTTCTAGCTACCGTCAGACGGCGTCAGAGGTCGCATGGAAGCCGCCCAGTTGTAACAGCAAAGAGGAGAGTGTTGGGGGAAGGGCAAGGCGGTGTGTCAGAAACAGGGTTAGATAAGAAATTAAAGAGCTCAAGGAAAGATTACAAGAAGTCAGTCCCCTCTGCGGAGGCGAGAGAGTGGGGAAAAAACGCCCCAGGAGAGATAAAACAGAGAAGGGAGAAAAAGATCTTGAAAAGCGGAAGTCTTTATCCGGTAAAGGTTTCAAAGACTTCAGAGCTTGATAGCTCAGGGACAGTCGAGCTTAGCTCCTCTGAGGGAGAGGATTTAGAAGATGAGGCAGCTCACTATGAAGAAGAAGGATACTACCCAGATGAACAACGAGCTAACAGCTTGGGTAAACAAACGGAAGTGGGAGGTGGAAACCATACGGTTTCCTAGCCTATAAGCCCCAGTGCCCCTCCATCTTATATGGAGAGATTCCACTCAGATTCCTTCCTCACTAAAGAGGAACAGAAAAAGATACAGCAGGCATTCCTGGTGTTTGAGGCCGCCGATGGAGGCCGTGTTCACGCACCAGTAGAATATGTTCAAACTAAGGAATTTGCTGAGTCGGTCCGTAATTATGGAGTTAGGGCCAATTTTACTATTGCTCAAGTTGAAAGGCTTGCCACTCTGGCCATGACTCCAGGAGACTGGCAGACAACAGTGAAGGCTGCGCTCCCTAATATGGGACAATATATGGAATGGAAAGCCTTGTGGTATGACGCCTCTCAGGCACAGGCCAAAGTCAATGCCATTGCTGAAGGCACTCAGAGAGACTGGACGCTTGATCTGCTAACAGGACAAGGGCAATATGCCAATAATCAAACTAACTATGACTGGGGAGCATACGCTCAAATTTCCGCTGCCTCCGTTAAGGCGTGGAAGGCACTTTCCAAGAAGGGAGAGTCCGGGGGACACTTAACAAGAATTATATAAGGCCCCCAGGAGCCATTCTCAGACTTCGTGGCTAGGATGACAAAGGCAGCAGGCAGAATCTTTGGAGACCCTGAACAGGCAATGCCTTTAGTGGAACAGTTGGTCTATGAGCAAGCCACACAGGAATGCAGAGCAGCTATTACACCTAGGAAGAGCAAAGGATTACAGGACTGGCTGAGAGTTTGCCGAGAACTTGGAGGCCGCTTACTAATGCCGGCCTCGCGGCTGCTATCCTACAGGGCCAAAAGTGCTCAGTTACAGGTGATCGCAGGGTCTGCTATTACTGTAGCAAACCAGGACATTTGAAAAAGGAGTGTCAAGCCCTCACAAGGAAGAGAGCACCAGGACTGTGTACTAAGTGTGGGAAAGGCTATCATTGGGCTAGTGAGTGTCGCTCAGTTAAAGATATCAGAGGCAGGCTTATTCAGCCCGGGCCTCCCCAGGCAGAAAGGGGTGTAAACACTCCAAAAAACGGGTATCTGGGCCCCAGGTCTCAGGGACCCAAAACATATGGGACTCCAGCTTACAACAGACGGACACCATGGTTCGCAGAGCCACAAGAGGCTCAGCAGGAGTGGACCTCTGTTCCAACACCCAATTCATATTAATTCCACTGATGGGTGTGCAACCTGTCCCCACTGACTACAAAGGCCCCCTACCCATGGGAAATGTCAGCCTTATTATGGGTCGGTCCTCCTTAACCTTAAAGGGACTTATTGTTCACCCTGGAATAATAGATCAAGATTACACGGGAGAACTTCAAGTTCTCTGCTCTTGCCCTCAAGGCGTTTTTTCCATTTCCTCAGGTGACAGGATTGCTCAGTTGCTTATTCTTCCAAGCTTACATGATCATTTTCCTTCTTCCTGGGTCCCTAGAGGCACCGTGAAGTTTGGCTCTTCTGGGACTGATTCTGCTTATTTAATGATGGACCTTAATGCCAGACCCTCTTTAGAGTTGAATATAGAAGGGAAAACTTTTATGGGAATTTTAGATACAGGGACTGATAAGAGCATTATCTCCTCTAATTGGTGGCCTAAGGCATGGCCTGTCACCAATCATCCCATTCCTTACAAGGACTATGGTATGAGGCCAGCCCCACTATCAGCTCACGCTCCTTCATCTGGCATGCTACAGAAGGCCAATCAGGAAGGTTTATTCCTTATGTCCTCCCTCTTCCTGTTAACATTTGGGGGAGGGATGTCTTACAGGGTCTAGGTCTGACATTGACCAACTAGTACTCTCGACAAGCTGTCGAGATTATGAAGAGAATGGGCTACGAGGAAGGAAAGGGATTAGAAAAAAAGGAACAAGGAAAATTAGAACCGGTCCCACAAGAAGGTAATATAGGAAGGCAGGGCCTGGGTTTTTCCTAGGTGCCATTGAGGGTTCTATGCCCATACTCTGGCTCACGGAGGAGGCAAAATGGGTTCCTCAATGGCATCTATCCTCTGAAAAATTAGAAGCTGCCACTAAATTGGTTAATGAACAATTACAGCTTGGTCATTTAGAACCGTCCATTTCACCTTGGAATACTCCTATTTTTGTGATAAAGGAAAAATCAGGAAAATGGAGACTTCTCCATGATTTGAGAGCCATTAATGCACAGATGCGTTATTTGGCTCGATCCAACAAGGCCTACCCTTACTCTCCGCCTTACCTAAGCAATGGAAGATAATAATTATAGACATTAAGGATTGTTTCTTTTCCATCCCCTTGTGTCCACAAGACAAACAGAGGTTTGCATTTACTATACCAGCTATTAATCATCTTGAACCTGATAAGAGATTTCAGTGGAAGGTCCTGCCTCAAGGCATGGCCAATAGCCCCACTATTTGACAACTATATGTGCAGCGAGCCCTTGAACCTATAAGGAAGCAATTTCCATCTTTGTTGCTGGCTCATTACATGGATGATATTTTAATGTGTGATAAAGATTTAACAACATTACAGATCTCGTATCCCATCTTAATCAAAACATTGGGACAATGGGGACTACAAGTCGCTGCAGAAAAGGTTCAAATTGCAGAAATTGGCTCATTTCTGGGATCGGTCATTTATCCTGAAAAAATAGTTCCCCAGAAATTAGAGATTCACAGAGATCATTTACATACCTTAAATGATTTCCAAAAGTTATTGGGAGATATAAATTGGCTGAGAGCATTTTTGAAGATTTCCTCTGCTGAGTTAAAACCTTTATTTGATATTTTGGAAGGGGACTCTCATATCTCCTCTCTGAGAGCATTGACGCCAGCCGCAAACCAGGCCTTACAAGTTGTAGAAAAAGCCTTACAGGATGCTCAATTGCAGCGCATTGATGAAACCAAGCCTTTTGATTTGTGTGTTTTCAAAACTATGCAATTGCCAACAGCTATCTTGTGGCAGGATGGGCCTTTATTATGGATCCATCCCAATGCATCTCCTGCTAAGATTATTGACTGGTATCCCAATGCGGTTGCTCAGCTTGCACTCCGCGGGTTGAAGGCAGCTATTACTCATTTGGGAAAGAACCCAAAACCTTGATAGTACCATATACAGCCATTCAGGTTCAAACATTAGCTGCTACCTCAAATGCTTGGGCAGTGTTAGTTACTTCCTTTGCTGGACAGATTGATAATCATTATCCAAAACACCCGATCCTACAATTTGCTTTAAGCCAAGCCATTGTGTTCCCACACATAATGTCTCAGAAACCACTTGTTGATGGGGTTGTAGTGTATACAGATGGGTCAAAAAATGGTATAGGTGCTTATGTAGTCAATGATAAGGTAGTATCTAAGCAGTATAATGAAACCTCACCTCAAGTTGTGGAATGTTTAGTGGTGCTAGAGGTCCTCGAGACCTTCCCAGGCCCGCTTAACATTGTGTCAGATTCCTCTTATGTGGTTAATGCAGTTAAGGTTCTTGAGGTGGCTGTATTAATCAGACCTTCCAGCAAACTTGCCAAAATTTTTCAACAAATTCAATCTACCCTTCTCAGCAGGAGATCCCCTGTATTCATAACACATATTAGAGCTCACTCGGGCCTTCCTGGCCCAATGTCCCGTGGAAATGACGTAGCAGACAAAGCTACAAGAGTGATTGCAGTTGCCTTGTCCCCTCAATTAGATGTAGCAAAAGAATTTCACAGACAATTTCATGTGACAGCTGAAACTTTACGACGCCGATTTGCTTTGACTAGAAAGGAAGCTAGGGAGATAGTTACCCAATGTCAAAATTGTTGTCAATTCCTGCCTGTACCACATGTGGGAGTTAACCCATGAGGAATCCGACCGCTACAGGTCTGGCAAATGGATGTTACTCATATCCCTTCTTTTGGAAAACTTCAGTATCTGCATGTTTCTATTGATACATGCTCTGGCATTATGTTTGCTACACCTCTAACAGGAGAAAAGGCCTCGCATGCAATTCAACATTGCCTCGAGGCATGGAGCGCTTGGGGTAAACCCAAACTCCTTAAGACAGACAATGGACCAGCTTATACTTCTCAAAAATTTCAACGATTCTGCCACCAGATGGAGGTGACTCATCTGACTGGTCTCCCGTATAATCCTCAGGGACAGGGCATTGTAGAACGTGCCCATCGCACTCTCAAATCCTATTTAATTAAACAAAAAGGGGGAGTCGAGGAGGCTCTACCCTCAGTACCAAGAGTAGCTGTTTCCATGGCACTCTTCACCCTTAATTTTTTAAATCTTGATGCCCAAGGCCATACTGCGGCCGAACGTCACTATTCAGAGCCTGATAGACCAAAAGAGATGGTAAAATGAAAAGATGTTTTGACTGGTCTATGGAAAGGCCCCGATCCTATTTTAATAAGATCCAGGGGAGCAGTTTGTGTTTTCCCACAGGAAGAAGACAACCCATTCTGGCTACCGTAACGACTGACATGGAGAATTCTGATGCCTAGAAATGACTCCCGGATGGATCCCTCGGAAACTACCTCTAGCCCTCACACTGCCTCTTTGGATTTGGATTCCTAGTACTTCTAAGAATGGGTGGAGGTGGCTCTGTTTGATGCACCCCTATGCTGTGGATTAGTGTTCATGCTATGGTTGGTTTGCAAACTCAGATCTCAACAGAAACGTGACAAGGCCGTTATCACTCAAGCACTTGTGGCCATTTGAACAAGGGGCCTCCCCTAAAATTTGGTTATCTATCTTCTAAAATTAGTCGGTATCTGAGTTCTCTGCTCTTGCACCCCATGGATCTGTGGATCCATTGCACTGGGATGAGAGAGACTCAATGATTCTTTGATCAGCCCTTCTACATCGCTGAGGTTTCCTCATTGCACGCGATAGGGTGATCATGATCTCCCCACTAACTCACATTCTGGCTGGCCTCCTTTTAGAGCTCGCCCTAGGTCATTATCAGTTACTGTCACACAGCACTGTGGTATTCAGAGACGGGCAACTTTCCTCATGCACAGACCAATCTAAGACACGGGGCCCTGTGGCGATAGGGTTACCCTTCTACGGATAAGGCTATGACATAGAGGAACGACCTAAGACAGGAGCCACAGCAGATGGACGTAACTGCAGGGACCTAGACCAGCCTAGACAATAATTTACTGTTATTAATTAATTAAAATAATAAGGGGGAGATGTAGAGGGCTGCAATAACATTCGCCACCACTAGATAGCGCTGGCTTCCACTGCACCCCGCGTGGAAGGCCGAGCTAGACAAGATGGCGCTGGCCTCCGCCACGCCAGCCGACTCCCTTTCAGGAAGTTAACTGTGTGCACATGTGCAAGAGTGCCTTCGTGCCAGGTCTTTGCCCACTCTGGGGTGTGCCTATTGAGATCATGGGTAAGCGACCAATCAGGTGTGGATGCACTGCGCTAGGGTGTATATAAACCGCGCCATGCCGGTGCGCGGGGCTTCTCCTTAAGATTTTAATAAAAGTTTGGCTGTATCAAGGATCCGTATGTCCCCGCGTGTTTTCTTGCTGGCAAGAGGTCACGCGCAGGACATTTCTCAAATTGAAACCTCATTTAAAATGAGTACTAATATTAAAAGTTAAGTTTTTTAAAAACATCTTTTAGACAGTGCTAGTATAAGATTGGTCAAACTTTCCTAAGCATCAATAATTCAGGGTTGTTGAAATATCTTATTTATATTTACACAAATTCTAATTTTTCCTGTGTTTGGGCTTTATAAACACTGTTTTAATTTCTAGATGAACATAAGTGTTCTCACTTCATTTTTATTTTTTGTTGTACAGTACAATTTCAAAGAAACAATTGTAGAACACTTATTTTGTCACTTATTACCTATTTCTCAATTGATTAGTTCATTTTTATTTATCTAGACAGCAATTATCAATACTAATGCTCTCATCATTTTTACATAATTTTGTTCATAATAATTTCAGGCTGTTTACACTTTATATAAATAAGGGGTCCTTGAATGTCTTTAAGCATGATTCTCTCAACTTTTTAAAATATTTTCATTCATTTCCTTGACCTTCAGTTTTGAGGGACTTCGCCTCATCTCAGACTTTCATTGCAATATCTATTCTACACATAAGTGACGATTGGAATAGTCCATTATATGTTTTTAAGCAAAATTTTTATGCACAGTTTTTGTCTCTTTATTTGAAAACCTTCTCTTCTTAAACAGTCATGAGCACCCCTAGCCCCTTGTAATCTGGTCTCAGACCTTGTAGTTTTGAGATGTTTCTTCCAATTGATAGCTATAATCCACCAAAACAATTTATACTCCCCTTACTTTTGAAGTTGTTACTTGACATGATGGTAGATGTTGCAGTTTATCATCCTCCAGGTCCGAGTAAGAGTGAGAGGGCCTCCCTTTTCACATTTCCTTTATCAGATCATTTGTACTCTTCTATTCCTCTTAACCCTCCTCCTACCTTTTTCTGTATTTGCCTCCCTCCATCTTCCTCAGGTGTACCCCTTTTCCCACTTTCTCTAAGGTTGTTTGCATTCTTCCACTCCTATTCATCCACTCCCCATTCTTCAACATTTACCCTTCTTTCCCTCCCTAAACGTCCTGCTTTTTCCATTGCCCTGATCAGGCCACTTGTACTTTGATATTCCCCTTAGTACTGCTCCCAGTGCTGAAGAGTATTATGCAAATTTGACACAAATTAGAGGTATCAGAAAAATCAATCAAGAAAATGCTTCCAGCGGCACCAGTTGTAGACCATTTCATTAATTAGTGACTGATAAATGAGAGCCTAGCTCATTGTAGGTGGTATGATCCCCAAGCTGGTGATCCTGTGTTCTATTTAAAAAAGGCAGGTTGAGCAAGCCATGCAGAATAAGCCAGAAAGCAGCACCCCTCCATGGCTTCTGCATTCGTTCCTGCCTCCAGGACCCATCTCTGCTGAATTTCTGTCCTGACTTTCTCCAATGATTAGCAGTACTATGGAAGTGTAAACAGAATGAACCATTTCCTCTCAAAGTTTCCTTGGCCCTAGCGTTTCATCAAACCAGTAGTAACTGTAACACAGACACTGCCTAATCCCTGAGTCCTGTCACAGGTTCTTTTTTATATTCCTGGTTTCTGTAATTACTATAGGCTATATACTCATGTTAACCTAGTGAGAATGGCAAAGATCAGTGAAACAGTAGCCAGCAAATGCTGGTGGGCAGCTGGGGAAAAGAAACTTTGGTTAACCCCTGGTGGGATTATAAATTGTGGCAGCCACAGTGGAAACCAGTGTGGAGAATTCTTCAAAAGATAAATTTTACATATAATACATAATATTATTATATATTATATATAACATATATTATATTGTATCATTTTACTTTTATTATATATAATTCATAATATAGTTACATATTATAGAAATTTACCTTCATGATTAAAGGTGTATACAACAGGCATTTTTGTATTCCAGATATAGTTATTGAAGGTATATGTCATGGGCTGAGCCACACCATAAATACAGTTTTCTCAGGTAAATAACACAATATGTAATTATAATTATATAATAGACATATATATTTTACATTACATATAAATAGCATTTATATAATATGAATAAACTTATTTATAATACATATATCTAATATCCAATAGATTGTATAAATTATATATTGTAAATAAATATATATAGTCTTCTATTGAGCTTGCAGCATTTATTTGAGAAATTTTGCACCTTTGTTCATGAGAAATATTAGCATAGAGTTTTATTTATTTGGTTTTGGTATTAGAGTAATATTGGCTTTGTACGCATTCTGTTTCTATTTTTAAAAGAACTTAAAAATATTTTAATTTCTTTAGTATCTTTTAACGTCTGCCTTTTCATTTCTGATTCTGTTATTCTAGGTACTTTCTTTATTTGTCATTTTATTTCTTTTCATTTTTTTTGAGGCAAAGTTCCATCAAACATGTGATGTTCACACACACACACACACACACACACACACACACACACACACACACAAAGGCTCTCAGAACTGTTGACTCTTAGTATTGTTTATTCTTGTTCTTATTTCATTAATTTCTGTTTTACTTTTATTATTTCCTGCTGTCTACTGGATTTGGGTTTGATTTGTTCTTCTTTTATTAGACCTTTAAGTTGCATCGCTTCTTGGCCTTTTGGCTAAGATCAGGTGTGGAATGGCATCATTAAGTGATCTTTCTAAGTTTTTTAATGTGAGAACTTCGAACTGTATGGTTTTCCACCTAGGACTGCTTGGATAATAAGAAAGGCAAAAAAAACAGTCATATTATCACTTTATTCTTAACTGTAAAATACATATATTATACGTATATTGTTGTTTATGTGTACACATATATAATTAATTTAAATGAAATTATGTCATTGAGGTGCTAATAGTTTTCCTCAAGGCAAATAATAACAGCAAAAACCCCAAGCCAAACATAGAATACCTCCTTTGAGATTATTGCCTAGAAGAATTCAAAAGACTTCACCAAAATTGGCACTGGTTTCCTTCCAGAGCTTGAAGATATAAACTTCAGTGCTGAAAATTTCACATAGTTCAGTTACAAAACTTAGATATCACAAGTGCTAATTGTTTTAGAAGCTTCACCCCTCACAGCTAGTTTTCATAACATCCAAAGGTACCAGTCGAATTTCTAATATACAAAGATATACCCAAGGTTTCAATAGCAATACTTAGATATTGGGAGACTCCAACAGCCACCTGTTTTTTTTTCCTTAAAGCCCTTTCAACAGGGAATTTATGCCTAGTACTCTAAACCCTAACCATCTACTTTGTGTAACAAAGTCATAGACTCTAAAGGAGGACCTACTATTGTTGTGACTCTAATCCAGCATAGTATCCAACTATATTTAAATACCTATTTTATAACCAAAATAAGTGGAACTCTTACCTCTCATCACAGGCTACTTTTTGCAGCATGCAAAATATCATAGAAATCCAAGACTGCAAAATCTAGGGAATAACTTATAGATACACAATATAACTGCTATCTATAAATGTCTGGGGATACGGAAGAGGAGAGGACAGAAAGAACCAGAGGACATCCGCTATAAAACTGTACCTTCTATTTATGGCAGGAGATGGAATTTGAACAACAGCATTCATATCCCAAAGGAGGTAGAGGAAATTTCACAAGGCCGCACATCTAGATGATGATTTACTGGGGATTAATGGCTTCTAAGAAAGGATGAGTAAATCTTCTCTGGAAAGGTAAAAACTCATGACATAACAAACAGGAGCAGTACTAAGCAGATTCAGTGTGTGTGTGTGTGTGTGTGTGTGTGTGTGTGTGTGTGTGTGTGTATCAAAGATTTCCAAAGAAAAAGAGTTCAAGATGTTAAGAAGATTTTGGTAGGACATAATGGCAGAAATTGGATGGAAAAGAATGTGGTCTGATGTGACGTAAAGGCAGTACTTATGTGTGAACTTCTGAAAAGAATGTTAAAAGATAGCAATAAAGTCATGGAGTTAGGTCTTCAGTCTTTAGCTATTATTTTCATACATACTATGTTTCTTTCTACTTACAAAGTCAAATTAATGAATTCAAGTATTTTTGAAATGATTTGTAACAATTTGTTAAAGTTATTTCATGTAAGCCTTTTGACATTAATTTTTATATCAGTATACTGAAAACAATACATGGTAATATTTAAGCAATTGTATAACTGAAAATATGAATTTAAGTAATGCTTTTGAAGTAATTACATAAGCACTTGCAGAGTATCACTAAATTACTAGAATATTAGTAATTTAATATATTAAAGTATATATCTAAGCAAAATATGTCAGACATGTTCCTTATACTTGACAATTTCATAAAAATAAGCTGGTGCCTGAGGAAATGCATCTGCTGTCTCTCTGAGTAGCAAAATCCACTGTAGTGCAAAGTAGCAGTTAGGGAACAAATTGTGCTGTTCAGGACTAAATACATGACTGAACACATGCTCTACTAAGTGCTGCTGTTGGCACATGAGTCCTCCGGATGATTTTTATTATTTAAGACTCCACCAAATTAAGAACAGTTTTATTTCAAAGAAAAAAATGCTAAATGATCAGCATTGTGGATGGCCTCTAGGCCACAACAGTATTCAAGGTGTTGCAAAAAGAAAGAATACTGCTAAAGTTAATGTTTGGTCTCTTTGTAGAGAGCCTGGCATGTTGGGGAATTGAAGTAATCTTTTGGATAATTCACATTAATTTCAATACTACTATTTGCAAATATTTGTGCATGATCATGAGAAAAATGACATTCCACTTTCAGAGAATCCCTAGGGGCATAAAATGAGGTAACAATGTTACATAAAAAGAAGCATCCCTGTGAGTCATTATTTGTCAGGTTTCACTTTGTAGCTGAAATCTCAAACTTAGGATGCTTGCCTTCAGACTCTTGAATATTGGAATTACAATGTACATCATTTAATTCAGCTAATATTTGACTTGATGTACTTCTAGCTTCCAGAACCATATGCCACTAAATGTAGTTTTTATTAGTAATTCCTGAATCACCCTGGTGTGTGTGTATGTGTGTGTGTGTGTGTGTGTGTGTGTGTGTGTGTGTGTGTGTGTATGAAAATGAACGAGAGATGATTTCAATAATATTCAAATATATTCAAAATTATTTATGTATTCATGGTTGCCTATGCTTCAGTTAGAGGATGTCAGAAGAGATGGCAGAATTGTGACTTTTATTACCACAAAAGGCAAAGAAGTTACCCATTGCCTTCATTACTCCCCTCCCTGAAAGCTGAAGCACTCCACTTTTTCTAGTCAATGGATCTTCAAATATTCCTATAAAACCACAGGAATCTTGAACTCCAATTGCATTGATTGTCCAAACTTTGATATCAACAGATACCAAGCAGAGAGCCAGAAACCCCAAAATTTCTAAAGTTTAAACACATACAAATCATGTAACAATAGGAAAGACAATTTCTTTCTGAAGTAAAACAATTTATATAAGCACAATTTACTCATCAGAAACAATGTGGCATTGTGTTTTCAATGACTGAAGGAAAAGATTTGTTGATCTGCAACTATGGACCCAATGAAAATATCATTCATGAATGGTGAATAAATTAAAATATGAAAAAAAAAGTTTTCTGTCACTGTAATGAACAAACCAAAAAAGAATAGCAAAAGAAGGAAACCTGAACCATGAGAAAGGAAGGATACAAGCTCAGGTAAATAGGACAAAGGAAAGTGCAAATGATTTAATTCTTTTCATAAATTTTTAATTTGAATGATGTTTAGTGTGAGAAACAGATATGGTAAAGGGGGGAATAGTTCGGTATGCATGCATAAGAAACACTGAAGATGAGTAGACTTTAAAAGGCTCATCTATGATGAAATAACAGATATAAAGTTTCCATACTTCCTTGGGGATAATACCAGTAGATCATACCAGGTATCTGCATAAAATAAGCACAAAAATTCTATACAAATAGATGTTATCAAATAAACTTTGAATAAACCAAAATGTCAGATGTAGATAGGTGCACCCAACCAATGGACAGAAGCTGCTGACCCCTGTGTTTGTGTTAGGGGAAAGCTGGAGGAAGCTGAGGAGGAGGGCAACCCTGTAGGAGGACCGGCAGTCTCAATTAACCTGGACCCCCAAGATCTCTCAGACTCTGGATCACCAACCAGGCAGTGTACACCAGCTTATACAAGGCTCCCAGCACATACACAGCAGAGAACTGCCAGGTTTTGGTTCAGACAGAGAAGATGCACCTAACCCTCAAGAGACTGGAGACCCCACGGAGTTAAGAGGTCTGGTGGGGGGCTGGAGAGATGGCTCAGCGGTTAAGAGCACTGACTGCTCTTCCAGAGGTCCTGAGTTCAAGTCCCAGCAACCACATGATGGCTCACAACCATCTGTAATGGGATCTGTGTGTGTAATCGTATACAAAAATAAATAAATCTTTAAAAAAAAAAAGAGAGGTCTGGTGAGATGGGTCGGGTAGGGACATCCTTGTGGAGACAGGGTGGGTTGGGTGGAGGTATGCGATGTGGAACAGTCAGAGGGTAGACCTGGAGAGGAATAAAATCTGCGGTGTAAAGAAAAATAATAATAATAAAATAAAATTCAAAAATAAAAAGTTTAGTAAAAAAGACTAAGAAATAAAAATAAACAGAGAAGCAGAAACAAAATGAAGAAAACATAATGAAGAAAATGAATGGAAAACCAACAGAGTAAGATAGACCTTTGGGGAATGAGAAACATATTATTGTTATCTTTGAAAATTAGCCTTTATTGGGTAATTGGATGTTGATATTTCAGCAAGATCCATAGAGATTCTGTATGGAGGCAGGATTCCATGTCCTATTAATTTCTGTTCATCTGTTATAGGACAGGACTAATTCAATAATGCATTTCGCTATGGGAAATAATTCTCAAGCTTGTTTTTCCAAGAGGAAGTAAAATTTAAACCAGCTAATCTGCACATGTAACTACAAGAGTCATAAAGTAGAACATTATTTGTTTCAGTCAATATGATGCTGAGAGAGTTGAAAGTTTGATCTGGTAAATTACTACCATGAGTATGGGGGAGAAATGTGCACTAATTCTTACATGTGGTACCATAGATATAAAAATTAAATTACTTTTTAAAAGTCATACTGTTGAGAGTAAAGACCTGGGCAGCACCAGAAGAAGGCCAATTTTGATGCTCATTGATATTCATCATAAAAAGTATAATGCCTATATTCAATTCTTTTTTGGTAGCAGCCCTAATTTAGAGTGCCCTTTGATAACTGTAGTAACAATATTAGCCAGAAGAAAACAGGAAGCCACTCCGTGCTCATCTCTAAGTTAAAGTTCCTGTTCAAAATTCTTTCAGAATCTTGACCTCAAACCAGTTTTCTACAGAAATACATATACAAGATTATTTTCAAGTTTGGGTAAGGTAAACAATTGTGTGTTGAGAGTTGGGTTTGTTTTTACCATATTTTTTCGGTTAACATATTTAATTTCGGCTAGAACTCCAATGTGGTATGCAGGAGAAATGTTTAAAACATATTAAATAAGTTAATAACTTAATAAGTTTCTCATTGTAATGAACTAAGAAAGAATCGGTTATTTCTCTCACACAATAACTTAGCATGACTGTTATTGTTGTCAGAGGGAATCTGGAAGATTTAAGGAAAGAAGCTTCCATGATGTCTTGACAGGAGAGTGAGGGAGCAGAAAGAACAAACCAGCATCAAGAAGGAGGTGACAAATGCCATCATGACATTCTCAGCATGGGCTACTAAGTTAGGGCTAAAAGTTAGTTAGCTCCTAGGAGTGTGATGGCTTTGTAGTAGGCCTTGCTTATGCCCAGTCTAATTGAGGGTCTGTATAGAGACTGAGGCATAGATGCAATAGGGAAAACCAAGTCACCAGGGGCTATTTTTCAAAGCTATGTCTAGCCTAGCGAGACTGAAATTCTGGCCATAATGCCAGAAACAATTTAGTATTAGGAAACTCTTGGATGGAACAATCATAGCGACATTTGAGTAGTATCAAATGAATCATGTCAGTATGCAAAAAAAAATCTTAATGATTATGCATTTATTTTGTTGTGTGGCATCTTCCTGAGAAGAGATGGGTGTTATTATGTGTAAGAGGCTGACCAATTATCTTCCAAAAGATTAAACTTTAGCTAAAATGACTGTGTGTGTTCTTAAAATGGACTGACTTGTTAAATGTAAAGCTAAACATTGTGTCTCCTCTATAATCACCTGGTTCTCCTTTTGCATGTGTCATTAAGCACCAGACAGACTCCCGAAAGAGATGAACTAACAAGATAAAGACAGTCAAAGTCATAGTTCATTGTCAGTGAGTATTTAAATGCAGCTCTCAATGTGAAACGCTAATGAACTTTCCACTGAACTATGCAAAGAAGTCTTTAACTTAAGCTGGGCTTGTTGAAGTGATCTCTAACCATACGTGCCAATCGAAATGTCCTCATTTGAATTCTACTCAATAGCATAATAAGACCTGAAGGATATTGTCCCATAATAGAACATATGCCTAGCAAGAATGAATATAACTCTGAGTTAAATTAGGCCAGAAAGAAAAATAAAAGTAAAAATACTTTTTGAAGTGTTCATGCAGAAAAAGATACAGTTTAAGTAAGTAATGAAGATGTGAAGCAACAAAAACATTGGCCTGAGACAGTCAATCTATGCCTTCCCAGACAAAAGCATATCCCTAAACTCAGCTATTCCTCAGAAAAAATAGGCACAAGAAGGGAAGCAGGATACTGGAACCACAATTGTTAGCTTCTTTTGACTATGCCACTCCTCTGGGCATGAGGAGCAATGCACTGATTATTGGAAATATAAAAGAAAAAGTTATAAGTTGCCCCTTGGTGGTGCAAGAACGGTTCTTTAGAATAAGGTTTCAAATTCCTACTGGGGAAAAGGCGTGAAGGGTTGATATTAGACACAGTGGGCTGCAAAGTATGTCAGACATGGACAAGGCTGTCCGAGGACACCCAGTTTCTTGTAGGTTTATAGTAAGGTAAGAGTACAAGACTGTCCCTTTCTTTTCATTCCACTCTATACACTGTGACTCTGATATTTAACAATTCCTAGGGACAGAATGTATGCAATTCTATCTCAGTCTACATAGAAATATATAGTGGTTAATTTTTTCCAAGTAAAGCTTTAAATATAAGGTTCTTGATACTAGGAATAACAATTATGTCTGACATGTGAATTTAAATTTAGGAAATGATTTCCCCAATGCTAAGTGTTTTATAGATCTATTTAGTTACAATTACCTATTTTCTTCTAATATGACATCGTTATGTCTTCTTGCCTGATTGCCAGTAAACTCACATAAGCTACTTAAGACAAAAGGTAAAAGCTTTTGGTAACAAATTGCAAAAACAGAAGTCTTGAAGTTTTACAAAATAATTTTTATTGAACTTTAGAATGTCAAGGAAATGTTTTGTTAAATCATTGATTTTTTTATGATTCATATTTGGTCATGAATCTTTTATTTCCTAAGTAGAAGTGAATTATTAATCCAATTTAAAACATTTGTAATAGTCTCTATTAACAAGATTTAAAACATTTTGTCCTACCTCATGTCTAATATTCTGAATTATAATATCCTCACTTGGCATGTTTCTCTTTTAATGTCTATACTTACTTTGAACTATGTTAAAGTTTTACTCCCAGTTTCCTAACTCCTAATAAAAACGTGGAGCAAACTATGACTATCTTGGAGTGTCACCTTTTTTTCTTTAGGACACAAGAGTATGTCGCTACATTTTCTTAAACTATCTAATAATGCTACACTTTTAAAATGTTAAAATAAACTAATTTTCAAAGGTGTTTTTGCAAAGAGAAATCAAAAGAATAACTTCTTTAGTCATAACAAATTATAATGAAACAATAAAATGGATAAGATCTTGTAATCACAGATATAAGTTTGCTGAAGTCTTAACTTCTTCCTCTTAATGACTTCATTTGGTATTCCTAGGCAATATTACAATTTTTCAGTAACAATAGAACCTTGCTCATTGTCCAAGCCACATCCATAAGTACCAGCAGAAAGATATAAGAATATTTATAATTTAAGATTAATTTTTAAAGAGATAAATAATAGATTTCTGGATATGTTTCTTTATGAATAAAATTATGGGGTTGGAATGTGGCTTTTACAAAGGGCTAGAAAATTTTCTGTAGTACCTGAGCAGTCCCAAATCTGTGTTCCCAGCTGTCATTACTGGAAACACATTTGTGCTCATGTGACATCCAATAAGATGACAATAATGTACTTCTGGTTGTAATCATGGCAGAATAATTGACAAACTTTCCTTTGTATTGAAAATGCCAAATAAAACTCAGAAGACAGTGAACAGGAGTATGAAATTGTTATAATCTTAGAAAGAAGGAAAAATAATGAAGTATATATCAGAACCAAGCTAGATTTTTGCCATTGGGTGCTGTCTCTAGTGACAGATGGCCACAGAGCTAAATGGATCAGTAATCAGATCTTACAAGTTACCATGTCATAGAGATGAGCCCTGGGCTGTTAACTAAGAAGGTAATGGGCATAGTCATATGCCCTTCCCTGGTGTGAAAATAAAATATGCATAGAGAAAAAAACAAAAACAGTTACAACAGTAACAAAAACAAAGGACATCACCATCAGATCTATAGACCAACAAGTGCCAATATGTCAAATGGACAAGAGGGAAAGACAAACACTGTACTAAAGGTAGATACTTATGATATGAGGTCATTGTATATAAGGACCCTATTCATCCCATGGCCTATCAAACTCTTTGAGCACGTTCTCACAAATGCTATGCTCCTGACAGAAGGTAGCACACCTGTGCCAGGTTTCTGCACCTCTTCTTCTATGGATGTTTCCACAGTGTCCAAATGGACCCAATGTATTTAATGATAAGATGTAAATGTTTTCAGACATCCTAAGCACAGGCCAGCACTTCTGTCAATGCTAAGTGTGGGTGGGAAGAACTTATTCAAACATTATGTGTCCAAGTTTATTTTAAATTGTTTCATTTTTGTATTGCTTACTAACCACAACTTCTTGCTTTGGAGAAAATTATTGAAAAGTGACAATCTTCTTTTTATCAGTGACATCTCATTCCATGTTTACTGCTATAGAATGAAAAGACTGCCTTTAAAGAGATGAGATACTCTTTAAGGAATATAAAGCAGTTGTTATGTATAATAATGTATACCATGCACATATTTCAATATTCACAAAGTATTTTTGTCATTGTTGCTGTACAAAAATGTTATAGCTGACTGTACATAAAGTATCTGAGTTGTTACCCTTTTATTTTTATTTATTACTTTCTGTTTCATTAGATGACATAAACATATAATCATTATATATACATAGCTAAGAAGAAGAGATGGTTATGAGTTGATCTGATACTAATAAGTATGTAATATTAATCACATCTTCTTTCCAGGTCTTCATTATGTAATATTAAAGTCTTGTGCTTAGTGAGACTTAATTGTCAATGCATCCTACTCTTACATGACAACATCATGTAGCGTTCAAAGGTCCACATTAGGAAGGATACCTTAAACTTGCTTAGAGAATTTTTTAAGCAATAAATTTTTAAAAATAACTTGCTAAGACAACAGAAGAGAAAACTGTTTAGGGTTAAACAAATATCATATAGTACAATGTCCCAGTTACTTTTTTATTGCTGTGATAAAACTGATGGTCAAGGAAACTTGTAGAAGAAAGTGTATAATTTGGAACTTAGAGATTGCAGGCTAGATCCCATAGCTATCCTGGTGGGTACTACAGCAGCAGGCAGGCAGGCAGGCAGGCATGGACCTCACATCTTGATCTATAAGTATGAGGCAGAGAGAACTAACTTGGAATTTCATGGACTTCTGATATCTCCAAATCTTCCTTCAGTGACATACCTGCTCCAACATTGCCACACCCCTAACCTTTCCCATGTAGTTTCAACAATGGAAGTTATACTCAAATATATGAGCCTATAGACATCATTCTTATCCAGACGACCACATATAACAAAGGACTTTTTTAGAATGTGATATTCTATAAAGTATGAGAAGCATATATCTTAACTAATTCAGATTATATGGTAGTAATGGGAGTGAATTTCATGGTCTTACTGCTTTACTTCTTCATGTGTCTTTGAAATATTTATCAGTAAGAGCTATTTCTCAGCTAATATTTTGAAGGTCTGATTTTCTCTCTTATTTTCTAAATGTTGTTTTTGCATCATTTCTCTCTTATAGTCTAAAGTACATTTCCTTCCGAGTCTTATTGGATGATCACTTAAAAATTTATCTTAGATGTTCCAGAGAAATTGTAAATGTATTTAATTAATCCCAGCACTGAGGCCAAAGAATTTGATAGAGAGCCTAATTTGTGCTTAATTTAACATGGTTGATTCCTCAAAGGGTATGAAAACTTGGGTTAGCAACCATAATCTTAGGGTCAGCCACATAGATTAATGTAGTAATAGTGCAAGCCGTGGCTTTCTTTTGTACAAGTTCATTAAAAATGTGACAATATAAATGGGGGTCCTTTGACTTCTTTCTTTCTCTTCTCTTACTGCTCTATCTAAGACTTCCAGCACAATAGTAAAGTGCTGGTGAAAGTTACCATCTATTGTCTAATTCTTGATTTTCAACTATATAAGCCAAAATAACTGACCCAAAATGTAGACATATAGAGCAATGCTATATACTATATTGAGTATAGAGGACCCACATCAGCTCACACAATAATAGCCTCTCAATTTTTGACAAAAGTTTCAAAGACGTACAAGTCAAAGCAGCCTATTTAAAACTGAAATGCAACTCAGAAAAACAATTCAGAATGCATTTTCCCAGTTTTTGTAACCACCACCATTTCAAGTCACAAATTGGTTCCAAAAAACTTGTGGATTTCAAGGTATTTCATCCTGTCTTTTAAACTGTTGTCGTAGAAATATAAAAATTTAAAAAGGTATGGTTGTCTTTTACCACGCTGGGTCCACACCGCGGTATCCCAAGATATCTCCTAGATATCTTGTCTGAAAACACATCCTAACTCTGCGGTGGCCCAGACCAGTCGCCCCACACTCCATTACACTTAAATCTACACATTAAAGAACACACAACACAATAACTTTTGACTCAATTGGTAAGATACAATTGCCCACTTAAACATACAAAGCCCAGTATCATCCATCCCTTGAGAACATTAATAACAACCTGTAAATACACAGAGCGAGATCTTTACTTCAGCCTCCATCATCCTGCCACGGCTTCTCCCTCTCCCTCTCTCCTGTCTCTTTTCCTCTCTATCCCAGTCTCCTCTTCTTCCTTCAAACTTCTCTCCCACCCACCCTTCCTTCTCCTCCAATGACAGGCCTCTTTCTATCCTCTACCTGCCCCTCACCTGTATTTTACAAATTCAGTTCAGGAGAAGTTTCTGGTGAAGTCACCTGATTACTGAGTACATGTCTAGGCAGCTGTCCTTGGGGCAGTGGAATTAGCATCAAAATACAGATAACTTCAGGGCAAACCACAACACAATTTTTTTCCTATAACAACTTTAGGTATGGATCTCCCTGAATGAACCCTAATTTAATTAAGAAGTTTTAGTAATACTCAATCCCAAAAAAGAACCCTCACTTTGCTCTGTGGGAATGGGAGCAGAGAAAAACACAATATCAACTACCAGGATTAGGAATTCAAACACTATACCACCACAGAGTCCTGGATTCATATACAATGGGTTATTTAGCCATTTATTTAGATTACAATTATGTGTTTTCAAACTAACGAGTCTTCTGGCAATTTATATCTAGTCTCGTCCTCAAAATAAAATTCACTCTAATTTTATATTTTCTGCCTTTGAATTTCTGTAATTTTTCCTTTGAAATTCCCTTTCTTTAGTGAAATGTCAGCATTACATATCTTCTAGTTATTTCCATGAATATATAATAGCTAATTAAAAATATTTTAAATAAATCTGATATCTGGGTTTCAAGAATTACATGAGAAGAATTCCTTTTTTTACACATAATTTTGTCATTTATTAAAACTTTGATATACATTTATTTATTTTATAGAAATAATTAAGTCAACTGAATATCTGATGCTACTGGCTTATGCATAAAACACATACATAAAACTTCAATAATTTTTCCAGGTGACCTCAGCAATACAGATTAGAAAATGATAAAAATAGGTTTAGAGGCAATATCAAAATTGAAAACAATTATGGACTAATCCGAAGCAAAACTCATTTATATTTTTTGTAAAGAAGAATTTTTTAAAATCAAACATTCTAACACTATCAAACCCAAATATACACTAATTTAACACTCCATGCTGAGGAATGGTAGCTGGGAGACATTAAAACCTTTGTTTATCACTATGGCTCTGTAATACAAGTTGAGGTCAGGAATGATGATTCCCACAGAAGGTCTTTTATCATTGAGAATAGATTTCCCTATCCTGAGTTTTTTTCTTATTCCAAATGAGTTTGCAAATTGCTCTTTCTAACTCTATAAAAGCATTGAGTTGGAATTTTGATGGGAATTGCATTGAATCTTTAGATTGTTTTTGGCAAGATGGCCATTTTTACTATATTAATCTTGCCAATCCGTGAGCATGGGAGATCTTTCCATCTTCTGGGATCCTTTTTCTTTTTCTTTTTTTATTGGAATTATTAAATTTATGTTTCAAATGTTATCCCCTTTCCTGGTTTCCCCTCCATAAAAAACTCTATCCTTTATCCCTCCCCCTTCTTCTATGAGACCGTTCCCCTACCCATCAACTCACCCTTTCCAGACACTCCTTCCTGACAATTCCCTGCACTGGGGGTCAAGCCTTGGCAGGAACAAGGGTTTATCCACCCATTGGCACCCAACAAGGCCATCCTCTTCTAAATATGAAGCTGGAGTCATGGGTCTGTCCATATGTATTGTTAGGATGCTCGTTTAGTCCCTGGGAGCTCTGGTTGGTTGATGTTGTTCTTATGCAGTTGCAAACCCCTTCAGCTCCAACTATCCTTTCTCTAACTCTTCCAGTCGGGACCCCATTCTCAGTTCAGTGGTTGACTGCAAGCATCCTCCTCTGTATTTGACATGCTCTGGAAGAACCTCTCAGGAGACAGCTATAGCAGGCTCCTGCCAAAATGTACTTCTTGGAATCAGCAATATTGTTTGTGTATGGTGACTGTATATATAGGGTGGATCCACAGGTGGGGCAGGCTCTCCATGGCCTTTCCTTGAGACTCTGCTCCAAACTTTTTCTTTGTATTTCCTTCTATGAATATTTTTGTTCCCCCATCTCTAAGAAGAAGTGAAGCATCCACACTTTGGTAATCCTTTTTCTTGAGTTTCATATGATTCGTGGATTGTAACTTGGGTAATCCGAGCTTTTAGGCTAATATCCACTTACTAGTGAGTGCATGCCATGGGTGTTTTTCTGTGGTTAGGTTACATCACTCAGGATGATATTTTCTAGTTCCGTTCATTTGCCAAAGAATTTCATGAAGTCATTGTTTTTAATAGCCGAGTAGTACTCCATTGTGTAAATGTACCACATTTTCTGTATCCATTCCTCATTTGAAAGACATGTGAGTTCTTTCCAGCTTCTGGCTATTATAAATAAGGCTGCTATGAACATAGTAGAGCATGTGTCCTTGTTGTATGTTGGAGTATCTTTTGGGTATATACGCAGGAGTGGTATAGCTGGATCCTCAGAGAGTACTATGTCCAATTTTCTGAGGAACAGCCAGAGTAATTTCCAGAGTAATTGTACTAGCTTGCAATCCCACCAAAAATGGAGGAGTATCCTTTTTCTCCACATTCTCACCAGCATCTGTAGTCACCTGTGTTTTTTATCTTAGCTATTCTGACTGGTGGGAGGTAAGATCTCAGAGTTATATAGATAGATTTGCATTTCCATGATGACTAAAGATGTTGAACATTTCTTTAGGTGTTTCCCAGCCATTCAATATTCCTCAGTTGAGAATTCTTTGTTTAGCTCTGTACCCCATTTTGAACAGGGTTATTTGAGTCTCTGGAGTCTTAACTTCTTTAGTTCTTTGTATATATTGGATATAACAATCCTCTATCAGATATAGGATTGATAAAGATCTTTTCCAAATCTGATGTTTGCCATTTTGTATTAATGAAAGTATCCTTTGCCTTACAGAAGCTTTGCAATTTTATGGGGTCCCATTTGTGGATTCTTGATCTTAGAGCATAAGCTATTGGTGTCCTGTTCAGGAAATTTTTCCTAGTGCACATGTGTTCAAAGCTCTTCCCTACTTTTTCTTCTAATAGTTTGAATGTATCTGGTTTTATGTAAGGGTCCTTGATCAACTAGAACTTGAGTTTTGTACAAGACAATAAGAATGGATCAATTTGCATTCTTCAACATGCTGACAGCCAGGTGACCCAGTACCATTTGTTAAAAATACTATCTTTTTTTCCACTGGATGGTTTTAGCTATCACTATTTCTCTGTAATACAGCTTGAGGTCAGGGATGGTGATTCATCCAGATGTTCTTTTACTGTTGAGTCTGGTCTAGTCCCTGATTTTAGTGAAATTGCTTCAAGTTTCTCTCCATTTAGTTTGATATTGGCTCCTGGTTTGCTGTATATTGCTTTTCCTATGTTTAGGTATGGATCTTGAATTCTTGATCTTTCCAAGACTTTTAACATGAAGAGGTGTTGAATTTTCTCAAATCCTTTCTCAGCAACTAATGTGATGATCATGTGTTTTTATTTCTTTGAGTTTGTTCATATAGTGGATTACATTGATTGATTTCCATATATTGAACCATTCCTGCAATCCCAGAATGAAGCCTACTTGATCATGATGGATGATCATTTTGATGTGCTCTTAGGATCAGTTTGTGAGATTTTTATTGAGTATTTTTGCGTCGATATTCATAAGGGAAATTGGTCTGAAGTTCTCTTTCTTTGTTGGGTCTTTGTGTGGTTTTGGTATAAGAGTAATTGTGGCTTCATAGAAAGAATTCATTAGCGTTCCATCTGTTTCAATTTTGTGGAATAGTTTAGACAGTATTGGTATGAGGTCTTCTATGAAGATCTGATAGAATTCTGCACTAAATCCATTTGGTCTTGGGCTTTTTTTGGTTGGCAGACTTTTAAGAACTGCTTCTATTTCTTTAGGAGTTATGGGACTGTTTAGATGGTTTATCTGTTCCTGATGTAACTTTGGTACCTGGTATCTGTCCAGAAAATTGTCCATTTCTTCCAGATTTTCCAGTTTTGTTTTGTAGGTTTTTGTAGTAGGATCTGATGATTTTTTGAATTTCCTCAGATTCTGTTGTTATGTCTCCCTTTTCATTTCTGATGTTGTTAATTTAGATATACTTTTTGTGCCCTCTGGTTAATCTGGCTAAGCCTTTATTTATCTTGTTGATTTTCTGTAAGCAACAGCTCCTGGTTTTGTTAAATTTTTTTGTGTAGTTCTTTTTGTTTCTACTTGATTTCAGCCCTGAGTTTGATTATTTCCTGCAGTCTCCTGCTCTTGGGTGTATTTGTTTCTTTTTGTTATAGAGCGTTTGGGTATGCTGTTAAGTTGCTAGTATATGTTCTCTCCAGTTTCTTTTTGGAGGTACTCAGAGCTATGAGTTTTCCTCTTAGCACTGGAGAAGAAATTCTCAATGAGTGATTGTCTATCAACCTGGCATGTGAGTATGTTTGTAGAAGATTGATTTAAGTACGTTAATTGTTCTGGGAAAGCCCTATTCACTGTAGGCCGTGTGGATCCTTATCATGAACTAACTGTGAAGAGAAACTGAGCTGAGGAAAAACTTAGATCTCTTTGTTCTTGACTGTAGATATAATGTGACTATATGTTTGATATCTGTGCTTTATTTTGCCCACAATAAAAGCTATGTACTGGAGGTATAATCTAAAATGAATACCTTTCTTTTCCAGTAAATTAAAATGGAACTAAACACATATACATTGCATTTACTACATACATATACACCATAGTACTAGACCTATCCAAGTCTACAAGGCTTTTGTTCTCAGAGAAGATAATTGCTTTGCAAGGCTCCCAATCTCCCTGTAAACCTTTTTCGGTCACAGTACCACTCACATGTCCCTTTGACTCTTCCTCTCTTTTACCTTACATTCTATGTTATTCTATTAAAGATAATATTTCCATAACAAAGCATAATACCAATGAAAACCAGTTCTTCATTCTTTTTTCTGTGTGTGCTGTAGCTTTTCCCCTCTATAGTTATTATACCTGGAACTTGTTTTGTGACATTTGTGGACTAACCCCATGGCCCATATTTTTTCTTCTCAGCCTTCACTGAAGTCTTGATTAAATTAGTTATTAATCTCAAATGACTGTTTTGAAAAGGTGTGCTCCTTGTATGGCTAGACAAGCTTTCACAGTAGACACTTTCAAATTCAGGATGTATCTTTCCCTCCTTTATAATTGGCTTTGAGTACAGTACCTTTGAAAGGTTAAGGGCTTCTTGTATCCTTCGTGGATGATTCAGTGCACTACTATTCATATGCACAGGGACTTCTATGTTCCAAAATATATGGTGGAAATTTCTAACACTCATATAAAAAAACGAATTTTTAAACTTTCTGATAGTATTCTCATTCCTTGACCAGTTTAGACCAAACTATAATTTGTAACAGACTTTATGTCTTAGGCATGTTAACTAAACAATGTTGTTGATTGATTTGACAAACACACCAAAGAGATGACTTTGCTAGCTGAGAAAATTCTATATTATATGTAACACCTCTGTAACACCTGCTGTCTTTGAAGAAGCCAGATGTATACAACTAAACATGAATGCACATAACGGAATAATTCACAAAAAGTATTTTATTTCCAAGTTAGTTTTTCAAATGTACTGTAATGGTTTGAATGAGAATGGTCCCTTTATTTGAATACTTGGTTCCCCAGATAATGGAACTTCTTCAGAAGGATTAGGAGGTGTGGCCTTTTAAAGGATATATGTCATTGGGGCTAGGCTTTAAGGATTTCCAGTTATCTGTCTTTGCTTCTCCCTCCCTCCTGTTTGTAAATTAAGGTATAGACTTCAGCTACTCTTTCAGTGTCAAGCCTAGTTATCATTTCCATTCTCCTCACATAGAAGGTCATAGACTCATTCTCTGGAACTGTAAGCTTCCACTAAAGTACTTTTATCTACAAGTTGCCTTGGTCATGTTCTCTTATCAGAGCATTATAATAGTAAATAATATAAATCCTAGTAGATATTTAAACAAAGCTATGTGATTTATTTATATATTTACTAACGGTGTGGGAGAGGAGGATATGTACCCCTGTTTATGTTAGTGTAGATAACAGTGCAAATTCAAGGTCAGAAGGTGTCCTCCTCTGTAAGTACCCATCTTATCTCCATTAAGTCAGGTCTTTTACTGAACATGGAGCTAGTTTGGTCACTAGAAACTCTCTGTGATACTTTTTGGCGCTGCTTAACACAATGCCAGTTATAGTTGTCTGTGACATGCTACCTTCTATATAGATTCTTGGCATCTATTTATATTTTGAAAACCAAAAGTTTCAAAAGTTTGAAAACCAGACATTTTGAGTCTGATTGTGCAATCGATTTTTCTGCTATTTATTCTTTCATTTCATTCTTGATGAAAACATTTAATGGAAGTGATAGTCCAACCTATGACTGATTATAATTTTCCTTTTCCAACAAACTGTTGCCTTATTTTCAAAGGAAAAATAAAGAGAAAAATCAGAAATTGGTATAGCATTTTTGTTGTCTATGATTTATTTATTTCCAGTTTCCAAAAAATACTTGTTTTATCAATTTTGCTGAAAATCTCATTCTTAAGCATTTAAAAGAAAACCTTGTATTTTGTATTACCTTATTCCTCCCTTCCAGGCAACCTTTCATGAAGGAGCCTGGCTGGAACCCTTTTGTAATTCCCTGTGATTCCGAATGCTTCAAATATTAAAGAGCAAATGTTGGCTGCATGGCCATATTGCAAGAAGTGAAAGGACCAGAACATTCTCCTTGAGAATTGCCCTCTAAAGAGGTCCATGGAGAGCTTGTCTGGGGAACTGTAGGCCTTGATTGTTTGGAAACCTCAGCTGTGCACATTTCCATTAAAATCCCATCCAAGCCCATTTAATTTATTCACAGATAAACAAAATGCCCTTTATTGTGGTGCATGTGGTTTTGACAGATGGCTCTCAGCATTTCTGTCCAGGTGTAAAAAGACAAAGATAAATGAATCTGTTCTTTTTAATTCACCTACTTGATGACTTTCATCTTTACTGGAAAAGCATCCTTTGGCTCTTCATCTGCTTGGTGTTCCCAGGGAGATACAGCACTGGTAGGACTTGCCTCTGTGTGCTTCTGAAGAGAAGATATGGTGAAGTGAGTTGTGCGTCACTCAGCTCACCGGCATTTCTAACATAGTGGCATTTCGTTCATTAGTACCGTGTTAAGTTTACCTGAATATATAGATTTTTAACTATGTCTCAATTATTGCCAATTAGAGATTAAGATGGTAAGGAGTTTAGATATTTATTATATTGTAGTTGACAAGTAAATGACCATCATACAATTTATAGCAAAATGAAAGTTAAGGGATTAAGTGAAATTATCAATTTTGTAAATTTGTTTACAAAATTAATTATGATAATTTCGAGTATTGATCTTAAACTCAAATGTTACTGCTTAATATATTCAGGAATGGTTATAATTGTTTCAATGAATTCAGTTTAAAAATTCTATATGGTACATTATTCATATATATTATCACATTTATAATATTTCATGTATAAACAGAATTTGATTTTCAATATGATATAAGTATATCAAAATTATTAATTCAATACACTAAAAAAAAACCACCAACAAGTGCACCAGAATATATTTGTCTCAAAATTTCATATTTAAAAAAAGTTATTTTACTATGAAGCAAAATTTGATTTATAATTTATTTAGGTATATGAAATTTACTATTACTTGAATTTTAGTTGTTGTTTAAGAAAATTTTATTATAAGAGTAAGCTGTTATAAGTCCTTGGGAAATGTTTACTTTCTCTTTTTTCCCTTATATAAGTGAAATTCCACTGCTCTTGTTTGAAGTGGATTGTGGGAGTGTTTTATAAAGCATGACACATAAATGAGTTGGCGTTCACTCTTTCAGGGGCCTTAAAGAGTCAAAATTAATTTCAAACTTGAACAAGTCACCATCATTTCCAATACTGGTTACAGAAAAATAGATTGGGAACAGAGCTACAGGTTGGTTGCCTTGGCCATTATTAAGGTAGTGACCATAAGCTTCAGTTACACTTCAGTCATAGTAGAATTGGTCGGGCCCTCCTTCTCAAGCCCCCCATGAAATCACTGAAAATACTAAAAGCCACTAGTTGCAATCTTTCAGTAAACAAGATTTTAGTAATACATGAGCATTTGGCACAATTACCACTGTATTCCCTGAATTTTTTCAAAGACAGTAAGTGTGCTTGCTTTTCATTCGGTTCACTAGTGACTCATTCTCTGCTTTTCAAATACTACTATGATTTTATTATATTTTTATATATCATCAAATATCAAAATGCCATGAATATCATGAAAAGTCCCACCTCTACAATGCACTACTTCATATTTCAACTTCACATATCATAAAAGTCAGGAGACAGGGTTATATTATAGAAATCGGGGGAATCACAATTGAAAATTAGTTTGGATATGTTTCTGGAGCTCTGAGGCAGATAGTGTTTGACTTAAAGAGCAAGTGAAGGAAGACAGCAGAGGGGAGAGTGGGCAGACCAAAACAAACCTACCTCTGTGGGACTTGGAAAGAGAACCGCTAAGCTTGGGCCAGTTCAACATGTGGGAATGGAAGTGCCTAGACATACAAGCCATCTCGTGCTCTCTTGTACTGAGCATCTGGCTTTACCAGTCCTTCTCAGTGCTGAACTCATTTTAGTCTGTTCACTCAGTGCAATCAAAGTTGTTGTGGCTTCTGTCTTATATGTGGAAAGCCAGCTGAAAGAAGGGAAAAATCATCTTTATTTTTGGGAAACCTCAACAAGTTTAGGAGAAGAAAATATACTGAAACAACCCGGTGTCACAACATTCACTTTCCTTCATTTTAATGGAGCTCAGCTGAGATGCAATTAGCATACCATGGAATTCATAACCATTAGCAGCCTGCCACCTTCCCTTCTTGTGCTCATCTGACTTTGTGAAAACTTGTTCGTCTTTGTTTCTGGCATAACATCCTCATGACATCATAGCTCAAGGAGATACCATGGAGAGAAAGAGGACAGGACATTTGACACTGACCTCTGAGTGAAGAGTGAATGAAGGTACATGCACATACACACACGCACACAGACACACACACACACACACACACAATATATATATGTATATATATATCTATATATATCAACTTATTTTGTTATTGAAACACAACTACAATTAGTATACAAAGGCACTGATAACTGATTTTTTTCTTATACGATTGAATCTCATAGGCTATAAGAGCACAGTTCTAGCATTTCTATTTATCTGCATTGTGTTTCAAATTGAAAGGCACATTTCATTAATGCAGCTTCAAATTAAGGAAGATATTTTATATATTTTATAACGAAACGTGGAAGGAGATTGATGTTTGAAACATCACTTGACTGAAAGGCCAGGGTGATTTACCCAGTGAAAATCACTTACAACTTTGAACTTTACTTTTGTCATGTGTGAAATAAGAATATTTGAGTAGAAAGCCCGTAGGGTTGTTTGAGCCTCCGACCTCACTTCGTGAATAGAGTTTCCATAGCTAATATATCTTATTTATATGGTGCCGTCCTCACTTTTCTATCATTTTTATATTCCAAATAAAGTCAGAATGCCTATCAAGAATCCAGGAAAGAGACAGGAACTGATATTTCTTCATAGGTGAAGAGTTGTACAGCAAGACTTGTTATAAAACTGAACTTACTATTCATTCTTCATCAATCAAAATATGCTCTAAGCATAGGATGTCTCAATAAAGTTGTCAACAATACTCTTTACCTGCAATCCAGAAGTGTAGACAGGATTTGAATCATAAATTATTTTTCTGTATTCTACTTCTTCAAAAATAACAAATGAATAATAGTGGCTAAAATAATGCTTGGTACAGATGGCACTACTTAGAAAAACAAATAGAAATCACAAGGAGGAAAATCAAATTAAATGATTAGTCCATTAATCACACTATTTATCACTTCCTTGTCTAATGAAGGGATGATGACACCTGGAAGTCGGGATTAACTTAGAGAAGAAGCTAAATATGTTCTTATTTGGAATTTAATTTCTTCCATCCGCAAGGCTCCAAATGGTCATTAAAAATTCTCTGTTATGCTTTGACTCCAATTATCACTGGAAAAAGAAACTCACAACAAATTGTTTATAGGCCATTATTTATTCAAACACGGAACAAAAGACCTCTCAGTAAGCAACCTCCCCTGAATTCTGATTTATGCACTGCAAAATTATTTACATATATTAGTTTTTGTCCTGAAAAAAAAATCATCATGTGTCTGCATTTCGTATAGGTTTTTGCCATCACATACTGGGAAATTTCATATCTAGCCTCATCACGCTTTAAGAACTAACTTAAAAGTGATCCTTTTCTAGACCTAAAATTGTCCTTGTTTTACTCCCGTTGGTGGCGTAAGTCTGGTTTTCTCTTATCTATTTCTCCTTTCTTGGTGTCATTCTTTCCATATTTCTCTCTGCCTCTGTCGCTATCTCTCTGTCTCTGTCTCCCTCTTGTCTCTTTGTCTCTCTCTCTGTCTCTCTGTCTGTCTCTCTGTCTCTGTCTTTCTGTCTGTCTCTGACTCTGTCTCTCTGTCTGTCTCTGTCTCTCTGTCCCTCTGTCTCTGTTTCTCTGTCTGTCTCTGTATCTCTGTATCTCTGTCTCTGTCTCTCTGTCTGTCTCTGTCTCTGTCTCTCTCTCTGTTTCACTCGCTCTCTCTCTTTCTCTCTCTCTCTCTCTCTCTCTCTCTCTCTCTCTCTCTGTGCATGTGTGTGTGTGATTGTGTATGTATGTGTGTATGTGTGTTTTACCTGCATGTATTTGTCTGTGTCCACCAAGTTCATGCAGTGCCCATAGTGTCAAAAGATGGTGTCTGCTGTGGTGTAACTGGAGTTATAAATGGTAGTCACCCACCATATGGGTACTGAGAAGCAAACACAGGTCCTCTGGAAAAGCATGCAGTGCTCTTAACCACTAAGCAATCTCTCTAGCTTCTCTTTAGTTGTATTTAGTATGTCTCATTTTTTAAATCTAAATATGTTTAGTAAATTACAAATTCTTTTAAGGCAATTTTTTTTAGTTTTAGTTTTGTTTTTTTGGTTTTTGGGGTTTTATTTGTTGTTCTTTTTTTGTTTTTTGGAATTTTTTTGTTTTGTTTTGTTTTGTTTTTGCATCCTTGATGTCTGGTAAACAATTTGAAACGATGCAATTTCTACAAATGTAAAGAGTTTCAGAACTCTATTCAGAAAATGTTGATAATCAAAGAATAGAGATTTTTAAAGACTCTACTTTGTAATAGTTTTGTAAAATACAATTTTAATCAGCATATGTCAGGGCTGCTGTATTGATTCATTGGTGTCAACCGTATCTCAACAAGGGGACAGTAAGTATGACATTAGCTATGGATCATTCTAAAATCTATAGATTTCTAAGGTTTGAGCCCCCAATTTTTAATCCTGAGGGATCCATCTCTTTTCCTAATTTCTCTGCAAATTCTTAACAGACAAACTGGGGAGTCACTGAATCACAGAACAATGACCGATTAAATCCACTTCAGACTGGGATTTTTCAAACTGCACTAATGTTATTCCCATTTTCCACAGAAGAATAAAAAGAAAGTTCACATAGTTGATGAATGTCATACATCTCATTGCAAAACAAATGGGAGTGGTTTCCTGCCCTGTAGGTGCTGTACCACATTTTCTAAACTAACTCACTTAGCCATTGTCCCACATGGGCCTTGAGAGACTCAACCTACTGTTTCTGTTTTTATTTTTTTAAAAAGCTAATATTTTTGTATTTATATTTAGAGATGAAGACTATTGTGATAATTTGTGGTGTAGATAGTACCGAAATTTAGATACCATCAACATGAACTGTTCTTAATTTTTAGTGACATTTGAGTCCGTGCATAGCTAGTGCCATGGCAAGCTTACAGAGGTTGGAGGATTACTAATAGGAGTAGGTCCTTTTTTTCACTATGTGGATTATGGTAATCACACTCAGATCATCAGGCTTGGTGGACGTTAATTACCCGTGCAATTATCTAAGAAACCCATATTTTATGTTCTTTTTGCATCCTTGATGTCTGGTAAACAGTTTGCAACTATATAATTTCTACAAAAGTAAAAACATGTTAATTTTACATAGTAGAATTAATTTATTTACTTATCACATTTAAGTTTTATTATATACCATATACCAAATAACCACTTAGACTTTGATAATTTCTCAAATTTATTATTATTTTATCTTATTTTGAGATTTTAATATAGGTCATTTTCTTCTTTAAATTCTCCTATGCACACCCCATTGCTCTTTTTCAGTTTCATGATCTCTTTTCTTGTCTTAGTTTTTCAAGACAGGGTTTCTCTCCATATCCTTGTCTGTCCTAGAATTCTGTCTATACACCAGGCTAGCCTCAAACTCAGTGGTGCCTCTGACTCCCTAATGCTAAGATTAAAGGCAAGCACCACCACCTTTTTCTTATGATCTCTTCTTTCATTAACTGTTGTTACAGGAATAAATGTATATGCACATATACCTAAGTGAAATAAGCTCGTTCTCTACAATATTACATGCATGGCTGTTCTCAAGGATCATCATTTGATATTAGATAACAATTGATATGCTCTTCTTTGGGGAAGACTATTTTTTCTCACTTTCAGCATTCATTAGTTCCCCATTGTTCTTTGTAGTTCTTTGTATAGAGTTAAGGCCTTTTGAGTTAATGAATTTTTGTTTCCCTTGACAATCCTCTCCTTCATCCAGCCCATCAGACTCTGCATTTTTTTTACTTATTTATTTTATGTATACAAGTGCACTGTAGCTGTCTTCAGACACACAAGAAGAGGGCATCGGATCCCATTACAGATGGTTGTGAGCCACCATGTGGTTGCTGGGGATTGTACTCAGGACCTCTGGAAGAGCAATCGGAGCTCTTAACCGCTGAGCCACCTCTCCAGCCCCAGACTCTGCATTTTAAGATTAGTGTTTGACACTATACAGTACTGTAGTTATACTGTATGATATTTGATACATGCATGTACAATAGTACTATTACCATGAATAGTTTACCACCTGTCTCTATGATTCTGAATTTTAATATCATTGGCTAGTAATCATGCTTTCCATTTTAAATAAAGGGAATCATATGGACCACATGACTTTGAATTAAAGTGTTTATGATATGCGGGTCATTATTTCATTAAGTAAATATTCTTCTCATGTCTCATTTTCCTTTGCAAGTCTCAATCGTGTAAATACTATAATGACTTGAAATTACCTAAAATTTCTTTTTTTTTTTAAAGTTGTGGCCATTTCTTGTTAACTCTTCTCTTTTGTGAGATAATTGGGCAGCACTATCCAGTCTGTTCTCAAATGTATTGATCTACCATACTATGGTGCTGCCTGCATGCCTAATGTGAACTACAGTTAGAACGGCCATGAACTAGCAATGTAAATGACTGCTTTTTGAGGGTAGAATTCTTGAATTTCTGGCTTCCAGTTGCTATGAATCTCTGAAAATCCCACCTCATGCATTTGTGTGTTAGCTGTCAGACAGGGTTTGGACAATTTATCCTTAAAATTTTGGATCTCATTCCCTTGACTACTGGCAAATTGGCATCTCTCTAGTAAATTTCTAGAGGCTTTTGAACCCTGAATGCTGTTCTACGGCACCATTAATACTGCAACATTCTGTCACCTTTTTATGTAGTCATATCTGTAGTAGTTTGATAGTGCTATAATCTAAAATGCTACAAATTTTAATAAAAAATAATTAAACATTTTTCTAATTAAAAGTCCAAGTTTCTCATACCGTGAAAAACTATATTATTGAAATTAGAAAATTAATACAATCATGTAAATAATTCCTTATTTTGCATTAATATTAAAGTTCACTCGGAAGCTTCTCCTGAAATATTATTTCAGTAATCAAAATGTTACATATATGGTTCAAGTCAAATGTGTTCTGCTTTCAAAGTTACCATGCTGTTTTCATATCAGTAACATTAACACCTATGCGTAATGAGCGCTTCTATGACAAAGATGGCTCATTTGTTAGAAATATTTTCTGCTGCTGAAGATGACCTGGGTACAGTTTCCATACACACATGTCATCATCCAGTCATCAGTAGCCTATTTCTGAGGAATACAAAGTCCCCTCGTGGCCTCAACCAAAATATTCATACACTTGGAATAAAAATAAATATATTTTTATAAAAAATTGAATGAATAAGATGTATTAATCCCTTAACATTGATGTTTGATATTTATTTATGTTAATTTGTGAGATAAGTCAATGAAGTTTTATTCAGTCACTATATCGCTAAATAATTTCCAATATCCTGGGTTTCAGTTTCTTGATTCTTTTTATTTCTTCCTCAAATATGATGCTGAATCATTCTACTAGAACTGTCAGTTTAACATTCATGTGTTTCTCAGCTATGATTTATTTTGTTTGATACTTTTATATATTTATTTTATTCCTTATTTTTCATGTCATTTTGTGAATAATTTGTCTGAGTTCAATGGATATTCTGATGGACTTTGAGTGCTATCTTTAACTCATTTCCTATCACTCTAGACATACAGATGTCTTTTTCTGTAAGTTTTCATTTGAGACATCTTTCTGGCTTTAAGGGTGACCAGTTTGCCTCTTTATGGAGTTGATTCAGCAAACGTTTTCTATGCATGTATCTTCTTTGAACTTTGCAAATTGAACTAATTATGAGAGTCTTTCAATTTCTTCTCACGATGTAGAACCTTTTTTCTCTTGATCTGTTGCCTGGGTCCACTGTCTTACTGTTGTATGTCATTGTTCTTTACTGTCCAGCGACCCCTCATTCGTCTATATCCATGGGTCTCAACCCTCCTAATATTCTAATGCTGTGCAACCTCAATCATGTATTTAATATAGCTCTTCCTATAGTAGTGACCTTAACCATGAAATTATTTCATTACTACATTGCTTTAATTTTTACAATAATTTTGCTACTCTTATGAACTACCATGTAAATATATGATGTTCAGGATATCTGATATGGTCCCCCAAAAGGAGTCATAACCCAAAATCTGAGAACCACTGTTCTAGATCACATCATGTCTCTGAAACTGGTAAGCTAGCTACCAAGGTATGAATGCTGAATATATGGTTCAGTTTTCTCCTTCTGATCAGGAATATTATCTCTCCTTGATAGTGCCTTATCCAGTTTTATTATAATTTTTATTAAAAAGGAAAGTTGCTTTCATACAAATACATATCTATTTTTACCATATTTTATCATCATGCCAGAAATATACTTAAATATATATTAAATAAACAGAGGAAGCAAATAGACAAAAACAAATGCATTTTCAGAAAAACCCAGTAGTGAATATTTATACCTATCAATCAAGTGGTTGAGGTGGGAGGACCAGGAGCTTTGTCTATCCTGGGCTATATAGTAAGACCTTATCTCATTATAAATAAACAATGCATAAATTTAAATGAGCTAAAGTCACTCATTGACACGAATAACCACAGTTAATTTTTATACTTTTTTACAGTACACAGTTTCTGAACATAATTCCTGATGTTTGAGTGGATCCCAGTGTGGTGTACACTTTCTTTATAATGAATGTTGTTTTGCAATAATTCTTCATGTCATTAATGCTTACAGAGAAAGGAATCACATCAAATCAAGTGGCATATACTTTCACTGTTTTTTTTTTTATTTTGATCAATACATTGAATTTTTTCCTCTGACATTCGCCGTGTTGTGTCTTATTTCAAGATTCATCCTTAATTTGGATCTTATTTTATATCTTTCTTTTTGGTTTAGTGTGCATGTCATACTTAAATGAAAAATGGAGGAAACATTAAATATTTTGATATATGGTTTTTCATATCTATTATCTATTAGTTCATTTTTACTTTCAATTTTAAACAATGTTTTTGATAGTTTTCTCTTACTTTTTTTTTCTGAGATCTTTACCACCTCTCTACCCAACCAAATTCATGTGTTCTCCGTATGAAACAAAAACAAAAACAAAAATTAAACAAACATAATAAGGCAAAAACATCGAAACAAAACTAAATGAAACAGGCCACCCCCTGTATCCCCACAATTGAATTTGTTTTATGTTGGCTAACTCTTTCTGCTCATACAGCCTGCCCTTGAGTGTGATTAATATACTCACTGACAAGCTATTTGAAAATTTCCAGATCTAATATAATTATCAAAATGTTGCAGGGGAATATGGGGGGACAGTAAATGGGATGTATGGGGGGAATACCTGTATGGGAGAGGGATGGAGCTTATGGACAGGAAACCGGGAAGGGGAATAACATTTGAAATGTAAGTAAAGAAATATATCTAATACAAATTTTAAAAAAGTTTCTCGAATAGATTTGAGTCTTTGTATCTGCTTCCCCTTCTCAGTCCT
The DNA here is from genome assembly GCF_021556685.1 of Rattus norvegicus. Lineage (NCBI taxonomy): Eukaryota > Metazoa > Chordata > Mammalia > Rodentia > Muridae > Rattus > Rattus norvegicus. The sequence continues at coordinate 35,757,509 of NC_141553.1, forward strand.
GAGACTCTGTCTTGAGTTGAACATATGCAGATCTGGTGCATTCTGCCACAGTCTCTGTGAGGTCATATGTGTCTCAGTCCTATGTGGTTAGAAAGGCACAGTTTCTTTGGAGTCTACTAACTTTGGCTCTTACAGTCTTTGCCCCTCCTCTCCAATATAAATCCCTTAATATTGAAATAAAGGGTTTGATGAAGACATCCTTTTTAACAGTAATCCAAAGTCCCTCATACTCTGCATTGTCCAGCTTTGGTCTCTACGTTAAATAATCTGCAGTTACTTTAAGAAGAAGCACTGGTGTATGGTTTTAGCAATATGTCACTAAGAGTCATTTTATTGCCACCTTCCTTTAGCAGAATAGTAGTGGCCTTTCCCATAGGTCCATGAACTATTGGTCTTAGTTTCTGGCCATTTTATTAGTATTGTAGTGTTCTATCACATGAAGTGGGTCATAACTCTAATCAATAAGAAGTTGGATATACTTATAACTTTTGAGTTACTATTGCACCAGTGCATTTTAAGACAAGTCACTGCTGTAGTTCACATGGTTTATGGCTGGTTGATGCTGAACAGCAAAATTGTTTGCTATCTCATTATGCTGTGTGTGTCCATGTTCATCTGTGTGCAAATGTACATGTATATGCACATGAAAGTGAACATGTGTCTAGGTGTCAGAAAATTGTGTTAGATGTCATTCTTTTTCAGTTCCTACCTTTTTGATACAGAGTTTTCAATCAACTAAAATTTGTCTAGCCTGGTTGTCCAGAGAGTATCAAAGACCTGCCTGTTTTTGGATCTCCAACACTAAGTAGGATTACAAGCATACACAATTTTTCAAAGATTTTTGAAAATATTTTATCTTTAACTAAATAATAATGTGTAATTTTCCCCTTCCCATCTTCCCTCTTACCCTTCATACATATCCAAACCATTGTTCCCTCTCAAACCCATGGCCTCTTTTTCAATGATCTTATTAAACATACATAAATATAATCTGTTGAGTTCTTTTAGTGTTGCTTACTATGTATATAAATTTTTACATGGTTCAGGCCATAAAATTCAGAACCTCTTGCTTGCAAGGCAATCTGTCCAGACACTGACTCACTAATTTTTTATAGTCTGTTTTAATTTGTCTATATGTGGAAATTATTCCTCATAGTTGATAAAAGCATGCTGTAGCACTTTATTAGCTTTAAGATTGATGAAATTTCTGTATCATTCCTTTTTATATTATTCATTTATTTTACTAAATAATTTATAAACCATATACACATTAAGATCTGATTTTAAAACTCCTATAAAAATAAGATCAATAATAATACATATTAATTATTGAAGCCAGACCATTGGATGTGTGGTTTGTAAATTAAGAGATGAAAATTAATAGAGGAGAGGGAGCATACAAAGGACTTACTATAATAAATGCTGTTAGATGTTAATTTTTAATCATCTTCTGGAAAGCACATAGATATTCATCACTGTATGCTAACTATGTACTAGTAAGTCACCCCTGTTAATTCCTAAGAAATCATCTAACTTTTAGCAGCTAGGAAGCATAATCTTGCATATAAGTAGGCACTGAGTGATGGCAAGGGTTGGGCAGCTACAAGGCAGAACATCATTCTCCAGTGTTTTCAGTTACACTTCATATATACTTTAGATAAGTAAGCAACATTTATTTTTCACTGCACAGAGTACTTAATGGCTATAAAGTGTTGAGTTTATATAGTGCTTCATCTAAGACATTCCAAGCCTTCACTATAATATCTAAGTAGAATTTGACTTTAATTATTCTGAGCCTGTTATTTCCTAATTCACCTTTTTCCCCATGTAAATTCCAGCAATCTCACCATCACATGAAATTTATGTATACTACATGAAATGTTTCATAAGACTCATATGTTTTATTAATTCAACTTGGACACTTTCACTTTTATATAAATACTTTATATAAATATTATTTTTATATAAATATTATCTATATAAAAATGTTTCTTGCCACTTAGTACCAATATATTTATATTAACTGTTCATTTTGTCACTCAGAATATCCAGAACTCCAGTGGTTCCTCATTAGGTGAACGTCAATGGCCCAAACTGAACTTTACAGCTATCATAACTTTAAATGAATACAGGCACAAATATGTTACATGCTTATCAGTGTCACGTGTTCACCTCAGAAATGTTGAAAGCAAGTACTGATCATATACCGAATAGGAAATAAATAAAAGAAAAGTAGCAATATAAGTATATGTTACTTTCTAAGCAATTACCTAAGGAACGACAATTGATAATATTTGGAAATTCACATGGATTTCACCTGAAAACAGGTCAAGGGGTTTTCAACTGAAATACTGTGAGAGTGATAAGAAAAGCACTTAGAGTGTTTTGCTTTTTCAAAACATCTCATCAAGCTTATCCTCTGTAAATCTGCTGAAAAGCAGCATGGTGGTCGATCAGAAAAAGTGCTGAGAATTCATGTGTGCAGTGCAGCTAGCAAAACTATTAAGATACAACAGTGAAATAAGATAAATACGTCTAGAAATACTGAGTTCTTAGAAAACCATGGCGTTTACATTACAGAAATAATGCCCTTCGACAACTCTTGCAGAAAGCAAATTAGCTCATCCTTCTCATACAGACAGCATTCTCTAAAATGAGAAAGACATGATTGTCAGGATTCATTTTCTCTTTGAGGTCTCCTTGATGGACTGCAGTGACATGTATTACAACCAGAGGGAAAGCAACTCTATTCTCGTAGATGTTGACAACTGAGCTCTCAGAACCACATGCTATTGACATAAGTATTTTGTCATTCCTGGCTCTAGTTATAATTTCTGTTCTGTAAATTTTGACTATTTATGTTAATTATGAATTCAAGCCAAAATTAAATGTGCTTAATATTTCTTAGAATAGTTAGGTGAGATGTTAGAAATCATTTTGACTTGTGACTTACTCAATTTAACTGGAAATTAAGTGTTACATGGCTCCTGGTACCAATCAGTTGAATTCATTTGCTATTGGGTATTAAAAATGCAGACCAACAACATTCCTGAAGGTTCGGACAAGTCTACCAACTAGAAGATCCTCAGAAAGCTAAGTTACCTGAGATTACAATGTATGCACACCTCTTTAGGAAGATTTATACACTGCTGAACTTGGCCATTCCTCAATTGCACAAGACTCATATTAGTTAATACAGTGAAGGCTGAGTAGACAATTATTCCTAGTTATTTTAGTTTATCTGCAAACTTACAAGTTCTATCATCCAAAAGACAGATCATTGAAATTTTTTATTCTTTAAACATCATAAAGTGTTTCCAAATGCATCTTCTATTTACATTTTAAGCAATTATAAAACTGCCTTGGGATTCTACAAGCTAACTGTTCCTTCAAATAAGCCTCACTCGCCAGGAAAATATCAATGAGTAACTTTGCTGTTGACTTTTACTTAAAGGTATTTTGAGATCACAGCCATTCTCTCTGTGCGACCTGACACTCTCCTTGTGAGATTGGAAATCAGTACATCTCCCAGTGAGTTGTGAGGGAGTCAGAGTCTCTGGTTCCCGGAGAGCTGTTCCGTGTCACGTTCAATGTCTGAATTCTTCAAACGAACAGAGAACCAGGGAAAGATTTGAATATACATCCAAGATATTGAGATTGAATATATCTATAAAAGACTATAATCAAAGATGTTAAGAATAATAAATATCAAGACATTACCAATGGTAAAATATCATTTAATAAGCAAAAAGCTAGCTGGAGACTGGACATAAAATTTCAAACTAACTCAAATCTCTGCATAGTTTCTTTTATTTTATGGCATCACTTTAAGTTGCTTAAGTCTTTAAGGACTTGTAGTACCTGAAGCATTCTTTTGTGTTTATTCTTATTCATTACTGATTTCAATATTCATTAAGTGATTAATGAGGGGTTACTATGAAACAAGTTTACTGCCCATACAGCAAAATAATTATTAAGAGGAAACTAAACATGGCTCCATATAAATTAGCATCTAGTAGAAAAACACACAATAAACATCCACTGGCAAGTACAAAGTATGAAAGGATGCTCTGGAAAATTTTCCTCCAAGACTGAAACATTCCCGCTTACACAGCAGCTCTTTAATCAGGGAGGTAAACAACACAAAATAACGTCCAGAAGTCCCTGAAACTGAGTCACTAGTCCCCTCTCTCTAAAATAAGCAATGAAAATCTGAGCGTCCCTCTCAGAAAAACAAACCCAGACTGCCAAGAAGACTCAGCTCTCTAAGCTACAAAGAAGATACAGATCAAACCTTGAAAGCAGCCATGGTGCCTGAAGAGACTGAGACAAATAGAGTCACTTGTAAAGAACACTCCATCCTATTGAGCCGCTTGAAGGCTGTGCATGGTGCTCCAGATTCCCAAATTCTGTGAGCTGTCAGCCATGCTGGGGCGTACTTTGGTACTGTAGCTGTCTTTGAGTCTTTTCTTCTCTTGTAAGTAACCCAAATCCTAGAGTAGCCCCAGTAAAATTCATTGGTTTGCCAAGTTGGATTATGGTGGAATCGAGAGAGGTCTGCATTGTAATGCCCCAGGAAATGCTTTGTCACATAATTAATTCAAAAAGAGGGAATGCATAAAATAGAAGCAGACTTATAAGTCACAAGTATGTCTCCCAAACATTCTGCAATGGGAGAAAAGTAAGAATGCAATGTGCCAGGGGTGTCCTTTTTTGCTGAAAAATGCCTAAAGTTTAAATGTGGTCAGAGCTGGAGTACTTGAAAGAAAGAGCCACAGGTACATTCAGAGAGTTAACTTGCGGCAAAGCCTATAAGATTTAGATCCCTCACAAGGTCTCCAGGAGCATCCAATGAGCATAGCAGATACTAAGAGTTGTTACAGTGAAGCCTCAATGAAGCAGAACTTGTTAGACAATTACCTGTATAGAAACATGTATTCTAAGCAACTGTCCTATGTGATGTGCAAGGTTCTGGGATTTAAAATGTAAAGCATGAACATGAGAATCCAAGAAAGGGTGTATAAATGTTTTTTGAATCCAAAGAAATCCAGAAAGAGATTTCTTCTTCCTTTTTCCAGGAATTGACTGACAGCTCAGATTAGACTGAGACAGACTTGTATTATGAGGTATAATATAATTACCTCAAACTTAATGGATTTAAATTTTGTTCTTGTTTTGTTTTATCTACTTCATTGTTAAATTTGTGTTTATGAAAAATAATCTTCTGAGAAAAAAATTTTGGCTCTTAGCAGCCTATTCCTGACTCTGAGAAAATTTGTCCACTTTTGTGCTACCTAATCTATTTTTTTCTGGGCAAGGGTCATTTGGGGACAGTTCCACCTCTTCTTAACACCTCTTTGAGGCATCCGTAAAATATGAAAAACATTGTAATCTATGAAGGCTAAATGGAGGTTGCTTCTCCTAGACTATATTCTCTAGTGCAGCAACATGAGCTTTCTTATACCTTGATATTCATGTCTAGGGCCATGTTATTCTCTATGTACTGAGGTAATTACATCTCTGTCTTCCTCTACTCGGTAAGGCATAGTTTGTATCATTCTGTCTGTGATAGGCTTTGTATGTATTTCTGTGTTGAATTCCTTGCTTTCGGAATCAAAATCAGATACTGTCTTCACACTGTTAGGAAAATCCTTCATGTACTACTCCACCTGGGGCCCCAAAATGTTATTGCTAATTGTTGTGCAGGCAAGAGCTTGATCTTTGTGGCAAGTAAAGGTATGAGGCTGACCATCAGTGCCTTTCATATTGTATTCATCTGTAGCCACATCCACTTGGCCTTCCTAGATTACAATATTTTCCATATTGGACTTATCTCTAACCACCTCCATTTGGCCTTCATAGATCTTATCCTTGCCAAACATACTGAGAAATCAGTGGACAATCAGGCTAGAACAATAGGCTGCAGCAAAATCTGTTGGGCCAAATTTTACTTCATATTTCACTAGTTCATGTGCATGGGCTGCACAAACTGTCATAGTACATTCTACTCGGCATAAACAGTCTGACAAGTACACGTGTTAATTTTATGAACTCATCCTGCATTTAGGCACATTGCACTTATTTTTTGCCCTGGATCATCATTTCTGAGCAGATTAGTCAATTCGCCTTCTTATCATCTTTTAAATTTCACTTTGTATCGCTTAGATTTTACTTTATTCTTTGACTATTTTCATAAACTCCATCCTTTGGAAGAGCGATCCAATACTACAGCTCCATGTAGACTACCCATCCAAGAAGAACATCAAGGGTAGAAGAGGGCAGACTTTAAAATGCTTTATTTGGATGTGTTTAGTAGGATAACAATAATGGATTTCATTGTATCATTTTTGTGTTCGTACCTTACACTTCAATCATAGTCAGTCTCTTTTCTTCCACATAGGTCTACTTGGTTTTTATAAGCAGTTTATCTTATACTTTCAAGACTTACTGTCATTTTAATATAGATTTTGCATGTGAAAGAAAAATAAATATTGACCTTTCTTACTAAAATCTGGCTTATTTCACTAAACATGATTCTCTCCAATTCAATTAATTTTCCAGCTAATTTCACCTTTCATTTTGGTTGGATAAAGCTCTTTTCCCTCTTTTGTAAGATGTATATCACAAAACTCCTCAGAATCATGTTTAACCTAAAGTATAATCACTAAAGTCCAATAAAGTTGATGGATAAAACTATAACAAATCCTGAGAAGTAGTTTTCCAGCTAAGGGTTCTTTCCCAACATGACTATTTGTGGTTGTGTTGAGAATGCATTGAAAGGAAATCAGACAAAGAGTAGAAAGTTCATTAACAGTTATCAATCTACAGCTACATCTAGATGATAGACAAGGGCAGAGTGAATCAATGTGTAGCAGTAAAGGCAGTGCTCAGAATGGAGAGATCATTTGTAGGATGAATAAACAAGATTTGAAATGAGGAGTGGCATTTTAGATAGGGTATAAAAGAAAGGGATGAATAATGGGCAAAACTAAACTAGTCACTAAAGTATAACATATGCAGAAAGAATGAAGTACATGTAATATGACAGTGCAGGTTGGTGAATTTCATAAAGTGAGTTACACCTATACGAAATATCTAGCTATATAACATATTAAGTCTGAAACTTCTTGCTGTCCTGTTTTGATCACGCATGCCATTCACTTTACATTAGATTTGTTGCCATGGTTCTGCTTTTCTATCCTAATTGTGACCCACTCACATATTATTTTGTATGAATATGACCTGATTGATTTACCCAGTGTGCCGTCAAGGTTTCCTTTAGTTATTTCTAGTTCAGGAATTGAATGGGCTTATATATCTTTATCTATTTCTCATCGTTTTCTTGTGCTTTAGTTGAATTATTCATGAGTATTTATCTAGTTTTCATGATTATTGCTTTCTGTTGGATACTGATAATATATCTATATATGTCTATATAATACCAGAAGTTTAAATTTTTCATGATTAATTTGTGTAATTTTCCTTTGATGGTTTCTACTTTTGTGACCTATCTAAGAAACAATTACATAATGTTATATAAATATTCCTATAGATTTTCATGTGAAAGCCAATTAGTTTTACCTAGTTATTTTGTTAGTCTCCTTAAGATGACATTAAAGAAAGAAAGTAGTGTACAGAGTCTGTCTTTAAAAATGAATCCCTGGGGGTTGGAGATTCAGCTCAGTGGTAGAGCGCTTGCCTAGCAAGCGCAAGACCCTGGGTTCGGTCCCCAGCTCCGAAAAAAAAAAGAAAAAAAATGGATCCCATTAGGAGATATTTTTGGTGTTTTTTGAGTAGAAACATTAATATTTTATTTTACCCTATATCCCTGGACTATTTCATCTCAGGTTCTTGGTCCCTCTAGCAGACTTATCTATGGTTTTTATCTCAAGCCAAAGCAGATATTGGTTGGTTACTCCCACAAGGTTTGTGCCACCATTGCACTAGCAGATCTTGAAGGCAGGATGCCATTTGTAGCTGAGTGGAGTTGGTATTTATGTTTCTACATTGGTAACTGGCAGTGTACCTACCTACCTTTGGATGATACAACACAGGGGTGCAGGCTCTAGGAAGGTACCACTTGACCATTTCCATGTTCCATGACTTGTTTACATGTTTTCGCCAGCAATAGAAACTTGCCGTGTTGGTGGAAAACAGCCTCGAGCCTCTCTAATAGCATAGGTTGTTTAGTGTGTTCAGTGGAACCCCATTAGCCAACAGCTCAATCGGAGGTAACACATTTCCAATATTGGAAACTTCATTTGATAACATATCCCGTTGAGGCTGTTGCCTCATTATTTAGTAATTTCATTTATAGCATCTTTATATATCTATATATTTTGGGAAGATTCAACTGCATTAGGTTTCCATAATACAATGGAACTCTTCATATGATCCTTAATTTTAGATGTCTCTCCCAGTATTCCCTCCTTCATTCCTCTCTTCACTCCCTCTCCCTATGTGATCATCCTGTTCTAATGCTGTCCTTACTATCCATAACTATCTATTCTATTTCCCTTTTCATGGTGATCTATCTGTTCCCTTTAGTCCTTTACTTTCCATAAAACCTCTGTGGTTCTACAGATTGTAATTTGGTTATCACTGACTTCACAACTCATATCCATATTTAAGGAAACACATACTGTATTTGCCTTTCTGAGCCAGGTTATCTCACTCAGGGTGATATTTTACTCTTTCTCTTTATTTATCTGTGAATGTTCAACATACTTGAGCAAGTATCTCAGTGGTGAAGTACAGCATCCTTTGGTATATGTCCAAGAATGGTTTAGGTGGATCTAGAGTCTCCTCTCCTTGACGAACTACTACCACATAAACGCTGCCCAACTTGGCAGTCCCTTCAGCAATGAATGAGTGTTGCTCTTACTCTATCACACCAACCTGAGCTGTTGAGTTTTAATGACATGGTACTATACTTGTAGATCAGTGTCTTGTTAAGTCATCATCAGAAATGCTTCCTCCTGTAGTAGTTGAAAAACCCGGAGCCAGAAATAGGCAGAGTGTGAGAGACCTTGAAACACTGTCCCAAACTGCATTTTTCCATCAAAACTCCTCCTTCAAGAGTGAAGGGACCCTAGGAACAAAGAAGCAGAAAGAGTGTAAGAACCAAAGAGGATGGAGGATACCCAGGAAATAGGCCCTCCTAAACACAAACAATGTATATGAACTCACAAAGACTGGGGCAGCATGTACAGGAACTGAATTGGTCTATATCCCAGAGCTAAAATGAGAAATTGTCATATGCCCCCACCACTATCCCAGAAATTATCTCCAACTGATAACCACTTGTAAATAAAAAATTTAGTTTTCTCCAAAGGAGTCACTCAGGAAACAAACTGTTTAAGGTTAGGCTATATGCCTAGAAAACAAACTCTCTCTCTCTCTCTCTCTCTCTCTCTCTCTCTCTCTCTCTCTCTCTCTCTTTCTCTCTCTCTCTCTAGCTCTCTCTGTGTCTCTGTCTCTGTCTCTCTCTGCATGTACTTTTCATATACATTATGCATTCAGATTTGTGTATTTATAAGATTCTTGAGTATTGAAACCAGGGGGTCTGTGTATCTACATCTGTTTCCTGTGCCTTTTCTTGGATGCTTTTCTTTGTGCTTGTTTATATATTGTCCTTTAAAAGCTTGTTTGTTTTCTTTTTTCTGTATGTGTGATGGTTTGCATATGCTTAGTCCAGGGAGTGGCATTATTAGAAGGAATGGCCTTGTTGGAAGAAGTGTGCCACTATGGGGGTGGGCTTTGAGACCCTCCTCCTTGCTGCCTGAGAATGCTCAGTCTGTTGCTGGCTTCCTTCAGGTGAAGATGTAGAACTAAGCTCCTCCTGCACCATACCTGCCTGGATACTGCGATGCTGCCATGCTCCTGCCTTGATGATAATGGTCTGAACCACTGAACCTATAAGCCAACCCCAATTAGATGTTGTCCTTTATAAAACTTACATTGGTCTGATGTCTGTTCACAGCAGTAAAACCCTAACTAAGACAGTATATGAATACATTTTAGCTGTCTTCAAACACACCAAAAGCAGATGTTATATCCTACTACAGATAGTTGTAAAGCACCATGTGGTTGTTGGGAATTGAACTCATGACCTCTAAAAGAACAACCAGTATTCTTAGCTGCCATCTCTCTAGCCCTGCTTACTTGTTTCCTCATAACACAGAAAGGGAGTGGATCTGGGTAGAAAGGGGGGAGTGGAGGAAGCAGGAGGAGGATGGACAGGGGACATCTAAATCAGGTAATAGTAAAAAAGAAAAAGAAAAACAAGAGTCCCAGCATCCCAGCAGTGAATTTTGCTTTCTACTTAATACAACTACACTTTCCAACAAACCACAGTCTGTGCTGAAAATCTCCTATTTTTGTTACTCAGGTGATCAATAGCTAAGAAAAGCTTAATTCCCCGTTGTTTCCACAGCTCTGTGGTTCTGCGTCCTCAAAGTGGATTCTATAGTATGGTAGTAGCTTGCATCACAAGAGACAAAGTTACTGATATATCTTGAGTGAAATTGTGAATATAAGCAGTTTGATTTTAGTTGTTTATTTTATAAACATGTATGGTGTGTGTGTGTGTGTGTGTGTGTGTGTGTGACTGTGTGCGCACCCGTGCGCGTGTGTACTTGTATATGTAGATGTTGATTCACATGTATGTCATAGTTTGCATGTGGAGATAAGAGGACAACCCTTGGTTATTAGTTCTTACTGTTCTTTCTCATTTGAAATAAGGTATTTTCATAGTTGCATAATTTAGGCTAGTTGGGTTCCTGGCAACTATATTCTCCTCTGTCTTTCTATCATCCTTGCATAGGATCAGACTGGGATTATAAAAGGTTCTTCTACTGAATCTTTTTTAGATGATTTTTGGGGATGCTGAAGTCAAATAATTAGTTTTTATGGTGAGAAAATGTATCCATCAAGCCCCTCTGCCCGTACCTCCGTGCTGAGTATGCAAATTTTTTTATACTGATACCTGTATCATCTATTTCAGTTGGCCTAATATCATCATGGACACTTCATTATAATAGTTATATATCTTTGTCAGAACAATATGTAGCTTTTTTCCATTTGCAAATGATTGATTAGAATGATTAGTAAGTATCATTTGCATCTTCTCCTCTGTGATCATATGACTCATAACTAGAACATTTTTATGGATTGTGCCTGCTAGGAACCTTAACTAAGAAGGTAAGAACCTAGGGTGTATTGTGTTAATGAAGGAATAGTCAGCCATAGAATATAGTCTGAACACCTGTTAAAGTTTTACTTTTATTCCTTAGGCAGTCATTATTGAACCTATATGAGTGATAAACATTTATCACTATGCAACTCTCCAGTTTTGCATTTTCATCATCATTGCATATGAAAGAATGGGAAAGTTGGGCTAGACATGCAATGAGCTAATTATCATTTTGACAGTAAAGAATGAAAGTTTCTCTATTCAGATAAATCACTACAAATAAAGACACATTAGCAAAGGGAGCTCAAGATGAAGATACAGTAAAGCACTTTTCTAATATTTTGAAAGAAGCTCTCTCTAGAACTTTATTTATTGTTAAAATATAGTGTTTATGTCACTGCTTGTTGTACTTAGGAAATATGCATAAATATTCAAAATTAACATTATATCTTTGTTCAAGGTATAAACAGTGAACAGTTATTTCTTTTCTTCTTCAACAACTTCAAAGTTTGAATCTGGGCGAGGCAGCCGTTGTACGTCTTTAATCCCGGCACTCAAGAGAAAGAGGCAGGTGGATCTCTGAGTTCGAGGCCCCTCTGCTCTACAGAGCAAGTTCCAGGACAGTCAGAGCTACACTGAGAAACCTTGGGTCCAGAAAAAGTCGGAATTTGTCATAGCATAAGTAATAATTGTCAGCAGCGTTTTAACTATAGTGAATATAACAAGTTAGCTACATATAACAGATTTATGCTAATACATTCATCTAGCTCTTCTTTATATAAAATTTATAAGAACCAAACCCCAATAATTTGATGGGTATGATGACCATTTTACTGACCCTAATATTTTAGACAAATCTAAAGGATCAATATCTATACCACAATTAAAGGAACTCATATCTTGAATGAATTTTTAGCAAGGAAAACTACCTCATAAACCGAATCATTAATTATTTCATAAAAGAATATTTATGAGTTACAAATATGGTTGCCACTAACTTCAAGGCACAATAGCCGCTGATGCCTTTAAAATATAAATAGATTTAAAAATTTTGGGATACAAACAGAATTTGAAAGTTCTTAAATAATTAAGCTCTGTAATATTTCAGTCTATGTGGTTTCTTACATGTATAAATATTTAATCAAGAAAATATAAGGTTAGGGAAACCTAATATTTCTCTCCAGTGTGTAAATACTAAACACATGAAATCAAACCATGCTTCTTTTTGTTCTATCCATTGTAAACAAATCATGGTACATTTATCTAAAAAAAAAAAAAAAACAGGATTATTTGCTGTATTCAGAAAGATAATTTCTAGAACTATTAGAATTGGGAAATTATCCATTTATTTATCTACTCTAATACACATGCTTAAAGTAGTGAATTTTCTAAGTATAAACATTATATATGTGACATTAATAGATTTTAATAGGCATTTATTCTTCCTGTTTTGTGGACCAGATTGGATTGATGCAGTGTCTTAGAGTATATCATTTAACCTAAAATAACTTTCCAATACTCTGTGAAATATAACATTTTCCAATTAAAATAAATATTTGATTATAACTAAATTTGCATAATGTGCTATATTTTGAGTAGCATATTAAAATTCCTTTTGTTGTCAGAGAAATCAATAAGGTGTAGCTATGATAAACTGAAGCAATATCCATGTTTGTTGCCAAGTTTTGATTAAATGAAGAATTTTACTTTTTATTAACCTCTTAGACAAGAGGAAAAAAATGGCTGTAATTAAGGAACCAAAGTATTTTAAACTATGTAAACTATTTAATTATGTTATCTAATTGTCTTTCACTCTGGGCATCAATAATGTTGTACTTTGTGTAACAAAATATCAGCTTACCTTAAAACAAAACCCCAATTTTGCCAATAGTATAAAGTACTAGAAAGTTTTGAGAAAATTATGGTTTTATGTTGAAGTATGTTTCACATTGATCATACAAACTAAGCTAAGTTTAAATTGTATCCTACAAAACAGAAGACAAAATGAGCATTATGTTCTGCTTATATTTTATGTAGCTATTGGAGGGACAAAAGGCCAAAAGCAAAGCAAACTTCCTACACAGTAATGATCAACAAACAACCATGTGGCAGGAAACCCTTGATGTATCCATTCACATAGATACCTATAGCCTTAGCCCTGGACACTTAACATTGTTTTCCACAAAGACTAGGTGGTATGCCCTTTCCCCTAGACACAGGCCAGCACAGGAGTATCCCAAACAGGAAGACAGAGTATTTTAAGGGTTAACTGCTATTAAGTAACTTCAAGCCCTTTCAGAACAGAAACCATTTTTAGCATCTTGAACATTTGTGTCATGTATTTTAATAAACTCTTGCTACGTCTGATTTACATCTTTAATCACATATATAATTGATATTCCTTGTACTTTTTCACATGGCATTTTCGTGGCCTGTGTGGGTCAAATGTCCCTTGTTCTTTCTTTGGCCATTTCCTCTCACTCCAGTAGTTGCTGGCCACTTTTGAGGGTCCCTGACCAGGCTGATATACAGGGGAATGTGACTGGTCAGTGATCCCAACTTGCTGATACCCATTAGTGTACAAGGTGAGAAATTACTTTCAGCCCCTCATGGAAAGTTTCTTTCCATTCTGTAGTACATGTACTGTCTACAGTGACTCTTTTGTAGGGCACAGAGGTAATAAAGAAAGGAGATGGAAACCTTGAGGGTGAAGGGCTACCTTTCATCCTTCAAAGTGAGGGACTACCTTTTGTTCTTCAAAGAAACTCCTCTTTCAACATGTAGATAGGAATGTTGCGTAGGAGATCATCCAGTGTAATCATGGATGGATTCTGGGGTTTTACTCATTTACTAAGTCCCCTTTCTTCATTCTAATATGTGTGTCTGCTGCTTCCCAGAGTGAGAGGGGCAGACATGTTTGCTCAATGGATATGCCTCCCTGACACTTCACTCCAGTCCTGGCCAGAATTTCTGATTTCGAGTGTTTACATCAGCTGCCTACACTTTCTTTTTCCCAGCATTTCCACTCTTCTGAACAGTAGGAAGCAGAACGTATGTACACTCCTGTTGACCACCAGAGACTAATTTTCATGAAATGAGAGACCTGCAGGGTCTCTACATTCCCCTTCACCAAGGCAGAGTCTTTCCTTACTTTCATTTTCCCTCTCCAGCTGGTTTCAAGATGAGTTTCCCCATTTCCAGTCAGTCCGGCCTGACCAATGGGACACTTTGGCCCCAGCAGTAAACTAGGCTTCAAAGTGAAACCTGGCTTTCTCTTAAAGAATCAGAGAGCCTTGTTTATGTGGACATACCCAGATTAGAGGGTTTGTGTCTGATTCCTTGCAGGAAATGGAAGATCTGTTGCCCTCTAGGATGACTTTTTTGTGTCTTGAGTATAAACTGTTAATACCTAGTCTCCAAGCCTTCTTGCCTCCATCCTACTTCTGGGGTGGATCTTCTTCTGCCTGCTCTTTCTGCTCTGGAACTTCTAGCTTCCTCTCCTATGACATGGGCCATCTTTTCCCTCTAAGTTCCCTTTCAAACCAATTCCTAAAACCTCCTGTGTAGTCTTTGCTCCAATTGTATGCCATGTTAATGCCATATCCTGTTAAACCTTCTGAGTCTTAAAGTCTAGTCACCAGTCGACCCACAGCCATGTGATGCCCCAGTGTTTTGACACAGACATTTGAAGCATAAGATTTTGGCTCATGTTTCTTTTCGTGCCATGGGAAAAAGAACATGGTATAAAAGTTATTAATGTCCTATTAGGTATCAGAACAGATAGAAATCCCACAATGATAACACCAACTCTCTCCTTACCTGATATAAGAAAATGTCCACACTTTATCAGCAATGATGACTCTCCCTGAGATCTTGCCTGATGTTCTCTTTTAGTGAATTCCAATGAATCCTTCATTTGCTGGATCCCTATCTGGAAAAATTCTTTTCAACATAAGCATCACTGTGCTCTTTTGTGCCATATCTCATGTAATTCAGTCATTAGACATACTACTTCTAAAAAAAAAAGATGTGACCTAGTGGTTGAGTATTTCTCTCAGTGTAAGTGAGGTCATGTATTCAATCCTTACTGTGTTTATAAATCTATGCCTGTGTGTGTCCACCCATGTGTGCATTAGTGCACACACATGCAAACACACACACACACAGACATAAGATATTTTGGTCACTTGTTGAGGAGGGCTGGTTATTGGCAGTATGCAAGTATGTAAATGAGATTCCTAAGTAGGTAAATGAAGGTCTAGGTACTACCTGTTCCTGCAGGAACAGGATATTAGAATCATTGGAGCTGGAGTTAAAGGCATTTGTGAGAATGTGATAGAAACTGGAAACTGAACCCAGATTCTCTGCAAGAGCAGTAAGAACACTTAACTAATGAACCATCTCTCTATTCACATATAAACACATGTAAAAGCCTAGCTTTGCAAACTGATATAACGTTGTGTGTGTGTGTGGTGTGGTGTGCAGAAGAGAGAGGAAATCTTAAGTTTGGTCCATCCCAGGCACAGCTGGCTGTGTTCTTTGAGTTCCTTGGGCTGATATTTTGTAGGCTTCCAGCTAGCAAGCCCAGAAATTTATTCTCTTTTGCTAGTTCTGAAAAGACAACAATGAACTTCCATGTCTGACATTTTTATGTGGATTCTGAAGATCAAACTCAGGCTCTCATGTTTGTGCAAAAAGCAATTTATTGACAAAGTTAATTTCCTAACCCCTAATCACAAATATTTAATAACAAGTACAACCCCAAGGCAGAAGTCTTGCCGATTCAATTTTTCAAAATAAAAGTCTAAATTAATAGCCAAATTTAATTATATCTTTTACATTTTTTTCTGAAAATTGTAAACTTCGTTATTGAAGTTCAGAAGAAATTCAACTTTTAAAATGTTGACAAAATCTGAAAGTGCTGAGCAGTACCAAGCTACTTTAAAGATATCAGGTGGTAAGTCTCTATTACAATTTATCCTTGTATATATCCTCCTCAATACAGTATTTTATAGCTATCAGATGAAACAGATATTTGGACAGGATAGCTTTTCATATTACTTGGAATATGTAACAAGTATCCTTAGTTGTGTTTCTTCATATGAATCACTTTAAGCTTTTTTAATGGGTTTCATTGAAAATCTGAGTTGGCATACATATAATATGTAAGATATATAACCTAGCATATAGTATATAATATATAAAATAAGGTGTATATATAATATATAACACTATGTTATATTATATGTGGCATGCAATATGCAGAATGTGATATGTCATGTGGGATACAAGGTACAAAAGAATTGTGCCATATAGTAAATATTTTTAGTGCCATCAGAAAGAATAATATAGTGTTAAATATTTATCAGTGATATTAACTTTATAAAATTACTCCTATAGTCATGGAAAATTTGTAAGGTTATGACTTTTCAGAGACAGTTAAAAATATAAAATATCTTAAATATATCAGGGTTGGAGAGATGGCTCAGAGGTTAAGAGCACTAGCTGCTCTTCCAGAGGTTCTGAGTTCAGTTCCTAATAACCACATGGTTGTTTACAAACATCTGTAATGGCATCTGGTGCCCTTTCTGGCCTCCAGGCATTCATGGAGGCAGAATGCTATTTACACAACAAATAAATATTTAAAAAAAGAAATATGATATGTGATTCATGTTATATAATCTATATAATACAATATATAATACATACATAAGTTTATGACATGCAACATAAAACATGTATCATGTAACATATCACATGTAGCAACATGTAAAACACATAAAATAACATAATATATAACCTACAGTGTACAACATATAATGTATAACATACAGTATATAATGTAAGTTTATAATATGTATGATATATAATATAATATATACAAATTTATAAAATATATAAGATATAAGATATAGGTTATATATTATATAAATTAGGAACTAACATTTATAATTTAAATATTGCTTCTTTGGATTTCTTACATATCCTCTAGTATTTACACCATTTCTACTTGTTTTCTCTTCATGTTCCCCTAACTCCTCTCATGTACTCAGTTCCTTCTCAGATTCCTAATTGTTCATTTAATTATTATTGTTACTCATATACATATATCAACACATGCTAGGACACCTACTCATGCACTTAATAATGTCTCACAGTAAAGCCCTATGGCAGACGACATGGTTTGTCTTTATGTGACCACCTGAGATACAAGAATTCTAAACACATAGTAGGTCAAAAACAGCTGTCCAAACTCCAACTCAGTCAGAAGGAAACAAATGAATAATGTGGTTTTTGAAGACTCTTTCTATGTTAGCCTTCTTGTTACTTAACAATATTGTCTTTATCAGAATGGTTAACAACCACTGGCTGAAAAATATCTGTAAGGAAATATTAATTCTTCCATTTTCATTAACCTGTCAAAACCAGTGTTTAATTTTTCCTTTACCCAAGGTTTAAACATTTTACAAGCTAGAGTAAATAGACAAATGAATGTCATTTGTAAACTTTCACATGTTTATTACATGTGAAATGTGCTTTGTCTTTACACTGAATGGTTCACACAAGAAGGAATTTCTGTAATTCATAGAATTTATTGAATATCAATTCTTCTACATTCTCTTCAAATGAGCAAATAAAGGTTTCTAAAATACATGCAGGGCTAGGGTAATGGGCCAGTTAATAAAATGCTTGCCAAGAAATCTTTAAGACGAGTTCAAACACACAGAAGCTATAAGCATTCCTGTAATGCCAACACTGGAGAGATAGAAGCAACAGGATCTCTGGGTTCAATAGCTAGGCAGTCTAGGTAAAACTGTCAACTTTAGGTAAAAAAAGTGGACAGCAATCAAGGGATATAGCTGATATTTATCTTTATCTTCTAAACACATGCACACATGTACAAATGTATACATGTTCACATACTGATATATACACACACATATATACCACATTTTAAATGCATAGGCATGTGCATTACATACATAGACAAACATACATGAAATGATAGAATTTTTTATTTAGAGTTCATGACACATAAGGAAAGCCATAAAAGTACAACTTTCAGAAGGGTCCTTGAAAAATGTTGAGTATTTCATAACTTTTCTTCCCAGTACAATCATGAATATGCATGCTAATATATTCATTTCACTGTCTGGCACTATGATACAGATTTCATAATTAGCATTCCTTCAAAGAGCAGTACATTACTGGAAGCTGAAATAAATGTTAGACTCCTTTAATTTCTGTAAAATCTGTTTTTTGAATTCTTGCCTGTTCATCTTACCTCCTATCAAGAAGCCAAAGTCATAAACTCAATGAAAACAATAAAAAAAATAAGTCAGCAAATACGAAGAATCACCAGAAATATTGCCAGGAATATTAATGAGAATTTTCCAACACACTATTGAATTGTATTCCCAGAATTCCCAAGAAGGAAATGTGCCCATAATATACAATTGCCTTCATGTAAAATGACTTCAATTTTATTAATTTTGCTCTTGATCTAGAATGAATAATTAAAATATATGATTAGAAGGTAAATTATAAATGTTTGCTTAGAAATTATAAATGGAAAATAAGGAAAATAAAATTAGAGAAAGAGTAGCAAATTGTTTTATTTTTAAAGGCACAGTTAATTCAATTCAACCAGTAGATACAAAGTGCAAATTATAATACAATACTGAATCTTAAGTGGTTTTTGAAAACATGCTCCACCAGCCTACAAAGACACTTGCACAGCTATGTTCATAGGAGCTTAAATGTAATAGCAAGAAATAGAAACAACCCAGATGTCCTTCAACTGGAGAATGAATGAAGAAAATGCAGCACATCTATACAATGGAATACTACTCAGCTGTGAAAAAAATCATGAATTTTTCAGGCAAATGAATGGAACTTGAGAATATCATCCTGAAGGAGGTAATTCAGTTTCAAAAGACAGGAATTGTATGTCCTCAATGATGACTGGATATTAGCCAAAAAATACAAAATATCCATGATACACCCCACAGACCCTAAGAAGTTAAGTAAGAAGAAAGGCCCAAGTGAGGATGCTTCAATCCCAGTTAAAAGGGAAATCAAAATAACCGTGGGAGGGAGGGACTTTGGTGTCAGAGGGGAGGGGAAGGAAGGAAAAAGGGAGACAAGATCAGATATTTTGAGAGACAGGAGAGAGGCCCAGAGGGGCAGGAGAATGAATGGAAATATGCAGCTGCAGGGTTGTAAGATGGGAACAACATCTATAAAACTACAGAGACCTGAGATGGGGGAAGTTAGCCAGATTCAATGTGGGTAAAGTTAGCCAAAATGCCCAACATAGGAATATGGAACCTGAAGAGACCACCTCCAGTAATTAGGCAGGGCCTTCAGTGGAAGGATGTGGATACTAACTCATCTTCAAAACTTTTGACCCATAGTTGGTCCTATTTAAAAAAAGTTTAGGGACAAAAATGGAACAGAGACTGCCCTCCAGTGACAGACCCAACTTGAGATCTATACCATGGACAGTCACCAAAAGTTGACACTATTGTTGATGCTCTATTGTGCTTGCAGACAGGAATCTAGCATGGATGTCCTCTGAGAGGATCTACCAGCAGCAGACTGAGATAGATAAATATACTTACAGCTAGGGGTTGGGGATTTAGCTCAGTGGTAGAGCGCTTGCCTAGGAAGCGCAAGGCCCTGGGTTCGGTCCCCAGCTTCGAAAAAAAGAACATATATATATATATATATATATATATATATATATATATATATATATATTTACAGCTAAGCATTGGACTGAGGTCATGGCCCCCTATGGAAGAGTTAGGGGAATAATTGAAGGAAACAAAAGGAATGGCAACCCCATATGAAGACGAACAGTATCGACTAACCTGGATCCCTAGAAGCTCACACAGACTTAGCCAGAAACCAAAGAGCATACACAGACTGTTCTAAGGCACCAGTACATATCTAACATAGGAGAGCGTTGACTGGCCTTAGTAAGAAAAGATGTGCCAAATCCTATAGAAACTTGATGGCCCAGGGCAGGGGGATGCCTGTGGGGAGGCACCCTCTCAGAAGGGAGTGGGGACCTGAGGCAGGGCAACATTTGAGATTTAAATAAATAAAATAAGTATTTTTTTAAAAAGATGGCGACTAAGGGAACAGGCAACCAATGATATCCCCAATTTGAGACCCATCCTATGTGAGAGTCAACCCCTGACCCTATTAATGATATTCTGCTATGCTTGTAGCCAGGAGCCTAGCATAACTGTCTCCTAAGAGGCTTCATCCAGCAGATCATGGAAACAGCTGCACAGAACCATAGTCAAATATCAGGCAGAGTCAAGGGAAGAATTTAGGGAGCTGCAGAATCAAGGACACTACAAGAAGATCTTCAGAGTCCATGGGCCTACAAGAGATTATGGAGACTGAAACACCAACCAAAGAGTATGCAGGAGCTGGACCTAGACTCCTTACATATATGTAGCAGATCAGATGTGTAGCTTGGTTTTCATGTTGGTCCCCTAACAATGGGAGCTGGAGCTGTCCCTACCCCTGCCTGAATAGTCTGGTTGAGCCTCAGCTAAAGATGTACCTTGTCCTGCTAGAAGAAGATGTCCCAGAATGGAATGGTACCCAAGGGGGAATTCCCCCTCTCTGAGAAAAAGGAGTGAAGGGCACAAGGGGAGGGATGTGTATGACAGGATTGAAAGGAGAGAGCTGTGATCAGCATATAAAGTGAATAAAAAAAATTCTATTGAACAAAGTCTTTTTATTGGATTTTTTAATTTACATTTCAAATGTTATCTCCTTTCCCATTTCCCTGTCCATAAACCCCCTATTCCATTTCCCCTTCCCCTTCTTCTATGTTCCCTCACCCATCCACCCACCCCTTCCTGCCTCCCCACCCTGACATTTCCCTACACTGGGGGGTTAAACCTTGGCAGGACCAAGAGCTTCTTCTCCCATTAGTGCCAAAAAAGTCATCCTCTGCTACATATGCAACTGGAGCCATGGGTCTGTCTGTGTGTACTGTTTGGATGGTGGCTTAGTCCCTGGGAACTCTGGCTGGTTCATAATGTTGTTCTTATGGGCTTGCAAACCCCTTTAGCTCCTTCAGTCTTTTCTATCATTCCTCTAATGAGGACCCGTTCTTAGTTCAATGGTTGGCTGCAAGTGCCCACCTCTGTATTTATCATGTTCTGTCAGAGCCTCTCGGGAGACAAAGATACAAGAAAATTGATGTTGTCATTAAAAAAAAAAACATGAAAATTTGTACAGGAAATTTTAAAATAATTTAAATAAAATTAAATAAGGTAACTAGTTATTTACATAGGAAAAAACTATACAAATAGAATTTATAACCACCACAGTTATCAATTATTATCTCTACTTGAAGAATAGATGTGTCAGCAAAGTTTTTCCATATGCCTTGAGTTCAAGAAAATTCCTTATTTTATTCTCTAGCAGAGTTATTATGTCAAGTCTGTGCTAATGTCTTTGATCAGTTATTCTTGAGTTTTGTGCAGATTGGTAGCCTTCACATTTATCTGAAAAGTTGTTGGCCTTAATGGCTACTGGGAGAAAGAGAGTTCATTTTTATTAGAGGGTGCCACTGACAGATTGTTCATGCTCAAGTGGATGGCCATACATCCATGTGCATACTGGAAGCACAAACTGACCTTAGTGGATTATAGATTTACTTTTTTAAAGGGACACATACTCAGAAAAGGGACTCAGTATGAGAAAAATTAGAAAAGGAGATTGGAGAAAGACAAGACAAAAAGATACTATATACATGAACAGTTTTCAAATAATAAATACAAATTTAGTTTGAAATGAAATTTAACTTACTGTGTTTTTCTACTCCATTTTCACTAAAATTGTGTTCTTGAAGAATTGTTGCATTCATGTCTTAAATACTATTGAATCATTTTCAGAAAAGTTACCTATAAACATTTGTTCCATGAATTTAGAAGTAGTTTTATAATTGCTTTCTTTTTTTCAGAAAACTATCTTTGGAGGCAAAGTCTCACTATGATTTGCTGGGTTCCCTGGAACTTACTGTATAAACCAGTCTATCCTCATGTATGCCAGGCTGGCCTCAATATCAAAAACATCCATCTCCCTCTGCCTCAGCAATACTGGGCTTTAAGTTTGTATCCCCATGTCTAGCTTATTTTGTTTTCTAGCATTGGTTTTGTAAGACTCGACCTGAGTCTTAACTACTGGGAGACCCTCGTGAGTGAGATGTGAGACCAAAAATTGATGCAAAAGCAAGAGGTTTATTATTCCAGTACAGTGGGGTCAGCCCACATCAAGAGGAGAGGCAACCCCGAACTATCCACTAGTACAGTTTTTATACATTTTGTAAAGGGCATTTTACAGCGACGGTGATTGGTCATAAAGGCATGGGTGGGTTCTATTGACCTTTAGGCTACTGCCAACTCTGGCAGTGTTGGGGTATTTGACTACATTCCTGGGACTGTTGTTAGATAAGGTTGGGACAGCCGTTCATGGGAGGAAAGGGCTGCCTGGTGTTTTGGAGACATTCCAGGAACTGTGGTTAGATAAGATTGGAGCATTCCTTCCTGGATGGAAGGGGCTATTTTGCGCCCTGATGCTGGAGGAAAATTACTAGGCCTTTTCCTTCAGTTTCACTCATGTTCATACACCTCACCTCACCTACCCAGTTTCTAGCTCTTAACTATAAACAATCATCAGGTAATTCAAAATTTTAAAACAAGGTAAAATTAATCATCATTGAAAATACAATGTCTTGATATTAATAAGGTGACTTGATACTATATCCAGTGTAGGTACCAAGAGACTTATTCTTGAAGTGAGAGGACTGAGACAGGTTGACTCCATGACAGGCTTCAAATTGGCAGTTCAAGAGACTAGGCATAGATCTCTGTTGCCCTCAACTGGGCAAGTCTAGGCAAGTCAGTTACTGGAAAAACCCCGGGTTGAGGGCCAGAACAATGGATCAGCAACAGTTATCAGACCTTCTCAGCAACAATTTCCAGTCTAGAACCTGCCAACAATATTTCTGGAATGTCCCCAGATCCTTAGCCAATCCTAAATAACCCCATACCCCTAAAGGTCAAGCCAACCGATTAAGAAAAAGATCACTTCCCCTCCCTGGAATTCCCCTAATATATTTTAAATTGGGTTTTTGAGCTTACCTGGTCATATCCATCTTGGTAAATGGTAGACTCCCACATGTTGGATTTCTGCAGAATAAAATGCTCTTTGCTTTTCTATATTATTCAAGTCTGGGGTATCATTCTTCAGGCAATCATGGACCCTTACAGAAGAAAGTGTGGAGTGTGATTTGGTATATGAAATGTCTTTGTTTGCTGAAGTCTTTGTTTCTTTTTTTTTTTTTTTTTTTTGGTTCTTTTTTTCGGAGCTGGGGACCGAACCCAGGGCCTTGCGCTTCCTAGGTAAGCGCTCTACCACTGAGCTAAATCCCCAGCCCCGAAGTCTTTGTTTCTAACTAGCTGATTTTAGGAAATGTTATTTTATTCTGAGGCCATTGAGTAAGTCAATGAATTAATTCCTTTCTTGGATTCCTAGTATAATAGTGAAATTGAGACGTAGAGACTAAAAATGATGTCTCTCTCTCTCTCTCTCTCTCTCTCTCTCTCTCTCTCTCTCTCTCTCTCTCTCTCTCTCCAATAAACACAACTAGAGCTTTGGAAGTTCAAAGGAAATATATGTAATGGTGGAGAAAAGTCTTCTGCAAATCTCCTTGCATTAAAACAAAGAGAACAGTGACAAAGAATTGGTCATCATCAGCTTTTAAGAAGTCTGACCATTTGAAAAATGCTTTTAAACCTTCCAGTATAAAATAAAATAAAACAGCCAAACATTGGCAAGAACAGTAGGAGCAATGACATTTACTGAATGAGGATGACACAAACTCCTGCTTCCTGTAGATTCACAGTCACCTCATAAAGAGCCTGGCTGAAGAAAAATTGTCTGAAAATGGGTAATAAGATAGTCAACAGTGATGACAGGTCAGAAATGGAGATCTTCTGAAAGCCTCATCATAATTTCATCATTTTCTTTGTCTCCTCACTCACTGGAAAAGGCATATTTTCAAAATAGTAGTTTATTTTATTTGACTTCATTATTTTTGTTGTTTTGGGGGTTTTGCTTTTTTATAGAATATAGTTTTTTTCCCAAACACTATCTTCTGATTATGGTTTTCCCTTTCTCAACTACTCCCAGCTCCTCTCCATTTTAACACCCATACAAATCCATACCCACTCTTTTTCTCACTGTACTGCTAGTTTTGTGTGTCAACTTGACACAAGATGGAGTTATCACCAAAAAAGGACCCTCAGTTGTGGAAACGCCTTCATGAGGCCCAGTTGTAAGGTATCTTCTCAATTAGTGATCAAGGGGGGAGGACCCAGCCCATTGTGGGTGGTGCCATCCCTGGGCTGGTGGTCTTGTGTTCTATAAGAGAGCAAGCTGAGCAAGCCATGGGAAGCAAGCCAGTAAGTAACATCCCTCCATGGCCTCTGCATCAGCTCCTGCTTCCTGACCTGCTTGAGTTCCAGACCTGACTTCCTTTGGTGATGAACAGCAGTGTGGAAGTGTAAGCTGAATAAACCCTTTCCTCAACAACTTGCTTCTTGGTCATGGTGTATGTGCAGGAATAGAAACCCTAAGACGCTCACTTTCATTTCAATATAAGCAAGCATCAATAGTAATAATAGTAATAATAATAATCTAGAATAAGACAAAAATCAACAAGCAAAAGAAAAAGAACAAAGAAAAAAGCACAAGACACTAAATAGATACAGAGAAACAGATATTTACCAATGTAGAAATCCTATAAAAACACAAAATCAAAACCTATAATATGTATGCAAGGGACCTGTAATGAAAGTAAGCAAGCAAACAAACAAAAACCCACAGCCCTGAAAAAAGTATTATGAGACAAAGAAGTTCCAAAATGCCATTGCATTTGTCTTGTGCTAGCCATCTTCTACTGGCCATGGTGGTTATCCTGAAGAGTAGTTAGCATTCCAAGGAAGATTCCACTGGAGAAAACTGTTTTATTTGTAAGCAGTTATTAATTCAAATAGCTTCTGAGTTAGGAGCAGAGGCTGGCATCTACCTACCCTCTCAGCATTGGTATCCCATCTGACCTGGACATATGCAGGCCCTATACAGGTTGCCACAGTCTACATAGGCTCATATGTATGATAGTCTGGCTGTGTTTGGAAAGCCTTGTATCTTTGGTATGTTCCATAATCTCAGATGCTTACCTATCTTTTTGCCTCATCTGCCATGTTGCCTGAGCCCTAAGTGAAATATCCCATTTAGGATATACTATTCCAAATTTCACACTCTATGCACATTGTCCTGCTCTAGGCCTGTGTATTAGTTCCCATTTTAGTTGGAGGGAGCTTCTCAGTGATGACTGAGCAAGCCATTGATCTATAAGCAAAGCAGAATCTTTTAGGAGTCATTTTATCATTATGTTCTTTTAGCAGAATAGAAGAATTTGGTTTTCTTCTAGGTTTCTGGCCTATCTAGCCTCAGGGTCTTGGCAACACTAATAATGTCAGGGATGGGTTCCATCTCATGGAATGTGCCTTGTATTCAACCAGGTATTAATTGGTTACTCATATAAGCTTTGTGCCTCTAGTATATAAGAGGAACTTCCAAACAAGTCTATATTGTAAATCAAATATTTTGTAGTTGAGTTGGTGATTACTTTTCTTCTTTGGTAATACATAGAGCATTTTCTGGTATCTTGAACACTAGTCAGTAGAGTCAGTAAGGGTGACAGCTGTAGGTAGGTACAAGTTTGACTTTTCTATGTTCAATGAGATGTTTAAGTGTTGTCTTCAGAAATAGGGCCTTACCATCACTTTACAAAGAGCAACAACAAATAGACTTGACAATATCCTGGATTGTTTAGAGATTTCCATGGACCCAACAAAGAAAGAACTTCAGAACAATTTCACTCATGAATATCCATGCACAAATACTCAATAAAATTCTCACAAACTGAATCCAAGAACACATCAAAACAATCATTCACCATGATCAAGTAGTTTCTGTTCTTCATACCCAGCTATAATATGTAGTGTTCAGATAGGATTCAGGCAGTTATGTAAAAATATCTTTTATCTGTTGAGACTTTCTATGTGTCTGAGTATGTTGTCTACAAGTTCCATTTTGGCTTCTGAGGACATTTATCCCTAGCATCTTTAGTCTTTATCTGGATGACCTGTCTGTCTATAGTCATTACTGTGATATTGAACTCCTATTATATTAGGTAAGGATCAATATACACTTTTAGTTATAGCAAATATAGTGCTTATTTTTATGAATGTGGGTATTTTTGACCTTAGTACATAGATATCTACAATTCCTTTGGTAAATATGAGGTATCCTTCTTTATGTCTTTAGATTAGTTTGGGTTTGAAGTATATTTTATCAGCAATTAAAATGGCTACAACCAGCTTTTTTATTGTATCTATTTGCTTGGAATATATTTTTTCATCTTTTACCTTAAAGTCTTCTTTATCTTTAATGTTAAGGTGACTTTCTAAGGTGCAACAGAAGGAGGCATCTTGATTTAGAATCCAATGTTTTTTTTTTTTTATTAACTTGAGTATTTCTTATATACATTTCGAGTGTTATTCCCTTTCCCGGTTTCCGGGCAAACATCCCCCTCCCCCCTCCCCTTCCTTATGGGTGTTCCCCTCCCAACCCTCCCCCCATTGCCGCCCTCACCCCATAGACTAGTTCACTGGAGGTTCAGTCTTAGCAGGACCCAGGGCTTCCCCTTCCACTGGTGCTCTTACTAGGATATTCATTGCTACCTATGGGGTCAGAGTCCAGGGTCAGTCCATGTATAGTCTTTAGGTAGTGGCTTAGTCCCTGGAAGCTCTGGTTGCTTGGCATTGTTGTACTTTTGGGGTCTCGAGCCCCTTCAAGCTCTTCCAGTTCTTTCTCTGATTCCTTCAATAGGGGACCTATTCTCAGTTCAGTGGTTTGCTGCTGGCATTCGCCTCTGTATTTGCTGTATTCTGGCTGTGTCTCTCAGGAGCAATCTACATCCGGCTCCTGTCAGTCTGCACTTCTTTGCTTCATCCATCTTGTCTAATTGGGTGGCTGTATATGTATGGGCCAAATGAGGGGCAGGCTCTGAATGGGTGTTCCTTCAGTCTCTGTTTTAATCTTTGCCTCTCCTTTCCCTGCCAAGGGTATTCTTTTTCCTCATTTAAAGAAGGAGTGAAGCATTCACATTTTGATCATCCGTCTTGAGTTTCGTTTGTTCTAGGGATCTAGGGTAATTCAAGCATTTGGGCTAATAGCCACTTATCAATGAGTGCATACCATGTATGTCTTTCTGTGATTGGGTTAGCTCACTCAGGATGATATTTTCCAGTTCCAACCATTTGCCTACGAATTTCATAAACTCGTTGTTTTTGATAGCTGAGTAATATTCCATTGTGTAGATGTACCACATTTTCTGTATCCATTCCTCTGTTGAAGGGCATCTGGGTTCTTTCCATTTTCTGGCTATTATAAATAAGGCTGCGATGAACATAGTGGAGCACGTGTCTCTTTTATATGTTGAGGCATCTTTTGGGTATATGCCCAAGAGAGGTATAGCTGGATCCTCAGGCAGTTCAATGTCCAATTTTCTGAGGAACCTCCAGACTGATTTCCAGAATGGTTTTACCAGTCTGCAATCCCACCAACAATGGAGGAGTGTTCCTCTTTCTCCACATCCTCGCCAGCATCTGCTGTCACCTGAGTTTTTGATCTTAGCCATTCTCACTGGTGTGAGGTGAAATCTCAGGGTTGTTTTGATTTGCATTTCCCTTATGACTAAAGATGTTGAACATTTCTTTAGGTGTTTCTCAGCCATTCGGCATTCCTCAGCTGTGAATTCTTTGTTTAGCTCTGAACCCCATTTTTTAATAGGGTTATTTGTTTCCCTGCGGTCTAACTTCTTGAGTTCTTTGTATATTTTGGATATAAGGCCTCTATCTGTTGTAGGATTGGTAAAGATCTTTTCCCAATCTGTTGGTTGCCGTTTTGTCCTAACCACAGTGTCCTTTGCCTTACAGAAGCTTTGCAGTTTTATGAGATCCCATTTGTCGATTCTTGATCTTAGAGCATAAGCCATTGGTGTTTTGTTCAGGAAATTTTTTCCAGTGCCTATGTTTCCAGATGCTCTCCCCAGTTTTTCTTCTATTAGTTTGAGTGTGTCTGGTTTGATGTGGAGGTCCTTGATCCACTTGGACTTAAGCTTTGTACAGGGTGATAAGCATGGATCGATCTGCATTCTTCTACATGTTGCCCTCCAGTTGAACCAGCACCATTTGCTGAAAATGCTATCTTTTTTCCATTGGATGGTTTTGGCTCCTTTGTCAAAAATCAAGTGACCATAGGTGTGTGGGTTCATTTCTGGGTCTTCAATTCTATTCCATTGGTCTATCTGTCTGTCTCTGTACCAATACCATGCAGTTTTTATCACTATTGCTCTGTAATACTGCTTGAGTTCAGGGATAGTGATTCCCCCTGAAGTCCTTTTATTGTTGAGGATAGCTTTAGCTATCCTGGGTTTTTTGTTATTCCACATGAATTTGCAAATTGTTCTGTCTAACTCTTGAAGAATTGGATTGGTATTTTGATGGGGATTGCATTGAATCTGTAGATTGCTTTTGGTAAAATGGCCATTTTTACTATATTAATCCTGCCAATCCATGAGCATGGGAGATCTTTCCATCTTCTGAGGTCTTCTTCAATTTCTTTCCTCAGTGTCTTGAAGTTCTTATTGTACAGATCTTTTACTTGCTTGGTTAAAGTCACACCTAGGTACTTTATATTATTTGGGTCTATTATGAAGGGTGTCGTTTCCCTAATTTCTTTCTCGGCTTGTTTCTCTTTTGTATAGAGGAAGGCAACTGATTTATTTGAGTTAATTTTATACCCAGCCAGTTTGCTGAAGTTGTTTATCAGCTTTAGTAGTTCTCTGGTGGAACTTTTGGGATCACTTAAATATACTATCATGTCATCTGCAAATAGTGATATTTTGACCTCTTCTTTTCCGATCTGTATCCCTTTGATCTCCTTTTTTGTCTGATTGCTCTGGCTAGAACTTCAAGAACTATATTGAATAAGTAGGGAGAGAGTGGGCAGCCTTGTCTAGTCCCTGATTTTAGTGGGATTGCTTCAAGTTTCTCTCCATTTAGTTTAATGTTAGCAACTGGTTTGCTGTATATGGCTTTTACTATGTTTAGGTATGGGCCTTGAATTCCTATTTTTCCAGGACTTTTATCATGAAGGGGTGTTGAATTTTGTCAAATGCTTTCTCAGCATCTAATGAAATGATCATGTGGTTCTGTTCTTTCAGTTTGTTTATATAATGGATCACGTTGATGGTTTTCCGTATATTAAACCATCCCTGCATGCCTGGGATGAAGCCTACTTGATCATGGTGGATGATTGTTTTGATGTGCTCTTGAATTCGGTTTGCCAGAATTTTATTGAGTATTTTTGCGTCGATATTCATAAGGGAAATTGGTCTGAAGTTCTCTTTCTTTGTTGTGTCTTTGTGTGGTTTAGGTATAAGAGTAATTGTGGCTTCGTAGAAGGAATTCGGTAGGGCTCCATCTGTTTCAATTTTGTGGAATAGTTTGGATAATATTGGTATGAGGTCTTCTATGAAGGTTTGATAGAATTCTGCACTAAACCCGTCTGGACCTGGGCTCTATTTTGTTGGGAGACCTTTAATGACTGCTTCTATTTCCTTAGGAGTTATGGGGTTGTTTAACTGGTCTATCTGTTCCTGATTTAACTTCGATACCTGGTATCTGTCTAGGAAATTGTCCATTTCCTGAAGATTTTCAAATTTTGTTGAATATAGGTTTTTATAGTAAGATCTGATGATTTTTTGAATTTCCTCTGAATCTGTAGTTATGTCTCCCTTTTCATTTCTGATTTTGTTAATTTGGACGCACTCTCTGTGTCCTCTCGTTAGTCTGGCTAAGGGTTTATCTATCTTGTTGATTTTCTCAAAGAACCAAGTTTTGGTTCTGTTGATTCTTTCTATGGTCCTTTGTTTCTACTTGGTTGCTTTCAGCTCTGAGTTTGATTATTTCCTTCCTTCTACTCCTCCTGGGTGTATTTGCTTCTTTTTGTTCTAGAGCTTTTAGGTGTGCTGTCAAGCTGCTGACATCTGCTCTTTCCTGTTTCTTTCTGCAGGCACTCAGCGCTATGAGTTTTCCTCTTACCACAGCTTTCATTGTGTCCCATAAGTTTGAGTATGTTGTATCTTAATTTTCATTAAATTCTAAAAAGTTTTTAATTTCTTTCTTTATTTCTTCCTTGACCAGGTTATCATTGAGTAGAGCATTGTTCAATTTCCACGTATATGTGGGCATTCTTCCCTTATTGTTATTGAAGACCAGTTTTAGGCCGTAGTGGTCCGATAGCACGCATGGGATTATCTATCTTTCTGTACCTGTTGAGGCCCGTTTTTTGACCAATTATATGGTCAATTTTGGAGAAAGTACCATGAGGAGCTGAGAAGAAGGTATATCCTTTTGCTTTAGGATAGAATGTTCTATAAATATCCGTTAAGTCCATTTGGCTCATGACTTCTCTTAGTCTGTCGACATCACTGTTTAATTTCTGTTTCCATGATCTGTCCATTGATGAGAGTGGGGTGTTGAAATCTCCCACTATTATTGTGTGAGGTGCAATGTGTGTTTTGAGCTTTAGTAAGGTTTCTTTTACGTATGTAGGTGCCCTTGTATTTGGGGCATAGATATTTAGGATTGAGAGTTCATCTTGGTGGATTTTTCCTTTGATGAATATGAAGTGTCCTTCCTTATCTTTTTTGATGACTTTTAGTTGGAAATTGATTTTATTTGATTTTAGAATGGCTACTCCAGCTTGCTTCTTCTGACCATTTGCTTGGAAAGTTGTTTTCCAGCCTTTCACTCTGAGGTAGTGTCTGTCTTTGTGTCTGAGGTGTGTTTCCTGTAGGCAGCAGAATGCAGGGTCCTCGTTGTGTATCCAGTTTGTTAATCTATGTCTTTTTTTTGGGGAGTTGAGGCCATTGATATTGAGAGATATTAAGGAATAGTGATTATTGCTTCCCGTTATATTCATATTTGGATGTGAGGTTATGTTTGTGTGCTTTCATTCTCTTTGTTTTGTTGCCAAGACGATTAGTTTCTTGCTTCTTCTAGGGTATAGCTTGCCTCCTTATGTTGGGCTTTACCATTTATTATCCTTTGTAGTGCTGGATTTGTAGAAAGATATTGTGTAAATTTGGTTTTGTCATGGAATATCTTGGTTTCTCCATCAATGTTAATTGAGAGTTTTGCTGGATACAGTAACCTGGGCTGGCATTTGTGTTCTCTTAGGGTCTGTATGACATCAGTCCAGGATCTTCTGGCTTTCATAGTTTCTGGCGAGAAGTCTGGTGTGATTCTGATAGGTCTCCCTTTATATGTTACTTGACCTTTTTCCCTTACTGCTTTTAATATTCTTTCTTTATTTTGTGCGGTTGGTGTTTTGACAATTATGTGACGGGAGGT
Source organism: Rattus norvegicus (assembly GCF_021556685.1). Taxonomy (NCBI): domain Eukaryota; kingdom Metazoa; phylum Chordata; class Mammalia; order Rodentia; family Muridae; genus Rattus; species Rattus norvegicus. Next base: position 35,789,288 of record NC_141553.1, read on the forward strand.
GTTTCTTTTCTGGTCCAATCTATTTGGAGTTCTGTAGGCTTCTTGTATGTCTATGGGTATCTCTTTTTTTAGGTTAGGGAAGTTTTCTTCTATGATTTTGTTGAAGATATTTACTGGTCCTTTGGGCTGGGAGTCTTCACTCTCTTCTATACCTATTATCCTTAGGTTTGATCTTCTCATTGAGTCCTGGATTTCCTGTATGTTTTGGACCAGTAGCTTTTTCCGCTTTACATTATCTTTGACAGTTGAGTCAATGATTTCTATGGAATCTTCTGCTCCTGAGATTCTCTCTTCCATCTCTTGTATTCTGTTGGTGAAGCTTGTATCTACAGCTCCTTGTCTCTTCTTTTGGTTTTCTATATCCAGGGTTGTTTCCATGTGTTCTTTCTTGATTGCTTCTATTTCCATTTTTAATTCCTTCAACTGTTTGATTGTGTTTTCCTGGAATTCTTTCAGGGATTTTTGCGATTCCTCTCTGTAGGCTTCTACTTGTTTTTAATGTTTTCCTGTGTTTCCCTAAGTGTGTTCATGTCTTTCTTGAAGTCCTCCAGCATCATGATCAAATATGATTTTGAAACTAGATCTTGCTTTTCTGGTGTGTTTGGATATTCCATGTTTGTTTTGGTGGGAGAATTGGGCTCCGATGATGGCATGTAGTCTTGGTTTCTGTTGCTTGGGTTTCTGCGCTTGCCTCTCGCCATCAGATTATCTCTAGTGTTACTTTGTTCTGCTATTTCTGACAGTGGCTAGACTGTCCTATAAGCCTGTGTGTCAGGAGTGCTGTAGACCTGTTTTCCTCTCTTTCAGTCAGTTATGGGGACAGTGTGTTCTGCTTTCGGGCATGTAGTTTTTCCTCTCTATAGGTCTTCAGCTGTTCCTGTGGGCCTGTGTCTTGAGTTCACCAGGCAGCTTTCTTGCAGCAGAAAATTTGGTCTTACCTGTGGTCCCGAGGCTCAGGTTCGCTCGCGGGGTGCTGCCCAGGGGCTCTCTGCAGCGGCAGCAACCAGGAAGACCTGTGCCGCCCCTTCCGGGAGCTTCAGTGCACCAGGGTTCCAGATGGTCTTTGGCTTTTTCCTCTGGCGTCCGAGATGTGTGTGCAGGGAGCAGTCTCTTCTGGTTTCCCAGGCTTGTCTGCCTCTCTGAAGGTTTAGCTCTCCCTCCCACGGGATTTGGGTGCAGAGAACTGTTTATCTGGTCTGTTTCTTTCAGGTTCAGGTGGTGTCTCAGGCAGGGGTCCTGCCGCTTCTGGGCCCTCCCCCACGGGAGCCCAGAGGCCTTATACAGTTTCCTCTTGGGCCAGGGATGTGGGCAGGGGTGAGCAGAGTTGGTGGTCTCTTCTGCTCTGCAGCCTCAGGAGTGCCCACCTGACCAGGCGGTTGGGTCTCTCTCTCACAGGGTCTGGGAGCAGAGAGCTGCTGCGGGCCGGGATCCGCGGGTGTGGGACTTCCGGTAAACACAGAACGTGCCCGGTCCTAGAGAAATTCTGCTTCCGTGTGTCCCAAGCTCACCAGGCAGCTTTCTTGCAGCAGAAAATTTGGTCTTACCTGTGGTCCCGAGGCTCAGGTTCGCTCATGGGGTGCTGCCCAGGGGCTCTCTGCGGCGGCAGCAACCAGCTAGAATCCAATGTTTTAACTTGTGTCTCTTTATGGAGGAACTGAAACTATTGATTTTGACAGTTATCAGTGAACATTGTTTATTTCCTGTGATTTTGCTTTAGTGACGTGTGATTCCCATCTCTCTGATTTGCTGATATTCTATAATTTAATTTTTGTTTTGGGTGTGGTTAACCTCTTCATGTTAAAGTTTTCCTTCAAGTGCCTTCTGTGGAATTTGATTCATAGATATCACATAATTTGATTTCACTTTGAATATCTTTGTTTCTCATTCATTGTCATTTTAAGGTTTTCTACATATAATAGACTGAGATAGCATCTATATTTTCTCAGAAGTGGTGGAATATCCACACAAGCTCTTGTGGCTCTTAGAATCTCTATTAAAAAGTGATTTACTATTCTGATAGATCTATCTTTCTTTGTTATTTCCTCTTAGTCACCTCACAGCTTTTAGTATTCTTTCTTTGTTGTGTACATTTACCATTTTGATCATTATGTGTCATGGGGTATATTTTTAGGCTTCAGCCTATTTGGCACTCTATGCTTCTTTGCTACTTTGACAGACACTTCCTTCTTTTGGGAAATTTTCTCCTATGATGTTATTGAAAATACATTCTGCTTCTTTGATCTGGGTTTCTTCCTGTATTTCTATTACTCTTAGATTTTCTCTTTTCATAGTGTCCTAGATTTCCTTGATGTTTGTGCCTGTGTTTGTTTCTTTTCTATTTTTTTAAGACTTAACATTTTCTTTGACTGAGATATCTATGCCTTATATCGTGCCTTCAGGTTCTGATATATGTCTTGCATCTCTAATATTCTGTTGGTGAGGCTAGACTCAAAGGCTCCTATTCAAGATTCTAAACTTTTATTTTCCAATGTATTTTTACTTTGGATTTTCTGTTTGGATTCTATTTCCACTTTTTGTCTTGGAAATTTTTCTTCATTTCTTTTCACTGTTTGTGTTTTTATAGATTTTATTAATAGATTTATTAATTTCTTTTAGGCCCTTGATCATATTCATAACAGCTAGCTTGTGTGTCCATTATATTACATTTCTCAGAGCTTAGAGTTATGTGCTTGCTGGGCTCTAGAGTAGACATATTGCTGTGGCTTTTGCTGATTTTGATTTATTGTTGGCATATGTACATGGGGGTATAGGATGATTAAAACACTAGGAGTTGAGATTTGGTCTAGTCTTGTTGAATGGGTTTTCGTTGTTGTTGTTTGTTGGGTTTTCTTTGTTTGTTTGTTTGTTTTGTTTTTTGTTCTTGGTTCTTTTGCCATCTCTGGAATTAGGAGAATATAGTTGCCCATCATGGAGTACTTTTGTTTCCTGCCAAGTGTAAAATGTGTTTCTAAGTTTTTGGAACTGATATAAACGATGGAGATAGGAAACTATCTAGATGGGAACTAGAATAGGAAACAGGATTGGGGGTCCACAGGAGTAAGGAAAAGTAGGTCTGTTTTGAGTTTGTATGAAGTCCCCAAGAAATGGGTGAAGAGAGGTAAAACTGGCCCCTATAGGTGATCACTTACATGGCTACGAATAACATGGAGGATATGGAATCATAGAACAGGAAGGAAAGTCATGATTACCTCCCTACTTTACTGGCCTGTGTTGATAGTGGGTTCTCAGAGAAAGGATGCCTCTGGTGTTGGTGGCTGTGACAGTGGGATAGCCTGAGGGACAGTTTTGCTTGTTCTGGACAATTTGGGATATTTCTTTGCATGAAAGGGTGTGTATTCAAGTATGTTTTTAAAGTAATTATGCACAATTATATTTTTAAAGCCATATAGCTAGTTGGTACAAACAAAACTGTTTACCCTAATTTTTTTTGTTAGCATCTTTTTTTTATTGTTGATTCTTTTTTTAACTATATTTTTTTCATCTTTATTAAATTGAGTATTCCTTGTTTACATTTCGATTGTTATTACCTTTCCCGGTTTCTGGGCCAACATCCCCCAACCCCTCCCACTCCCCTTCAATATGGGTGATCCCCTCCCCATCCTCACCCCATTACTGCCCTCACCCCAATAATCACGTTCACTGGGGGTTCAGTCTTAGCAGGACCAAGGGCTTCCCCTTCCACTGGTGCTCTTACGAGGCTATTCATTGCTACCTATGAGGTTGGAGTCCAGGGTCAGTCCATGTATAGTCTTTGGGTAGTGGCTTAGTCCCTGGAAGCTCTGGTTTTTACCCTACTTTTTAAGGGAAGATTTACATATCATTATAGTTTCCTAAGGCCTGTGAAACAAAATACCAAAAACTTTTTACAGAAAAATAACCCTTTTATTTATTTACTGATAATTCTGGAGTAAAGTCCAAACCCATATCAGAGCCCCACTATCAAAGTTTGCTCCCTCATTAGACTCCTTCATGATTTTGAACACACCAGACTATTCCTTGGCTTGTGATTGCATTACTCCAATTACTGTTTGCTCTTTTGCCCATGTCCTACTCTGTATGTCTGTGTTCCACAAATCACTCTCATAATCACATTTGGATCAGCAGTCAACTGCAATTTAGCCTAATCTCACTTAATATTCAGTGATGGTATCTATCTACAAGTGTTCTCTCTTAAAATAATGTCACATATTAAAATTCTACGAAGGCATCTATTCTCTTTTTTAAAGATTTATTTATTATTTTATGTATATGCATACACTGTAGCTATCTTCAGACACACCAGAAGAGGGCATTAGCCCCATTACAGATGACTGTGAGCCACCATGTGGTTGCTGGGAGTTGAACTCAGGACCTCTGGAAGAGCAGTCAGTGCTCTTAACCCCTGAGCCATCTCTCCAGCCCCGAAGGCATCTTTTCTTAAGAGTACAATATTCATTAACGTATACCTTGAAAATGAGATTTCTTGGGAATTTGGGAACACTTGACATATTCCTTGGGATTAGGAAGACTGATTAAGATAGAATTCTATATATTGTCTGAATGTGATCTGGAAATACTGCTGGCCCAGACCTTGGTAGATTTGAGCTCAAATGCTAGAAGAAAATGAAAAATGAAACCAATTTATAAAATGCTTAAGCACTAATGACATACACAAGCAGTACACATGTATCTCTCATGACATACGTACAGTCCCTTACCATATAGACCATTACCAATTCATGGTATGTAAGGAAATAACTGTTAAAAGATAGGTGACAACTGGTTTTCCAAGACAGGCTTAGTGACTGAAGAGTTTATAACTTTTAAAAGCATTTACAGGAATTATAAAAACAAATGAGACATAATAAGCGTGATGATCTGAACTTCACAAGGCAACTGTCAACAGAAACTGATGGCTAACAGCCTGATGCTTTGACCCACTGGACCAATACTGTAAAACCATCATTTTATACTATAAATATCTTTGGAGATGAACATATTCAAAATAAAAGAAATCATGAGAATAGGATTTTACAATATAGAGAATAATACTAAAATGATAAGAATTCCTTTAAATGAACCAAACAGAATTTCTGTGGTTAAAGTTACAATATATGAAATAAGACATGTGCTTTGCTAGACTCAATAAGAAAATTCAACTGGCAGCATTGAGAATATGAGAATTTGAGGTTATTCAGTATGGGGGACAAAAAAAAAAGTCAAAGCATGTAAGTTGAGCCTAAGTGACTGGTCTGAAACTCAGTAGTGCCCAGAGAAAATAGAATCCTTGAAAAGCAAATGTGTGTAAATATTGATTGCGCAAAAAAAAAAATTAAAAAAACAATAAAAACAACAACAACAACAAAAAAAAACAACAAATCCTTCTCCTAGAGGCATTGTAGGTGTGACAGAGAAGAGAGATGCTCTGTCTATTCTCTGTCTTCTGACCTGTGAACATTGGAATGATTAGTAGACTAATACTCCCGGAAACAAGCAAGCCTGGGACAACTAACTACCCACTATGTACCAAAGGATCAGAACAACGAGCTATGCTAAGAGGACCAACAGTCCAGTGCTATGTAGGTCTAGGCAGAATGCCAGGGCAATTCTGAACCAGAGATGGGATAAGACAAACCCTGACACCTCCTCCCTTGACTCCTACATGGGGCTACGCTTATAGCACCAGGGAAAAAGTGAGCCCACAAGTCAGTACCATGGAGCCTGAAGAAGTAGTGGGTAGGAAAGCTGTCCCTACACAGATCAGGAAAAAAGGAGAGCTGTACCTTCCTTTCACCTCCTGCAGCACTTGGGAGATCAGACCCTGAACCTTGTCTGGGCAACACAGTAGAGCTTACTCTGGTAGTGGGGATTTGGGTGAGCAGACTCTGCTTCATGGCATGCTGCCACTTGATGTGTCCGAGCACCTCTTCTTTCCACCTCAAAACATCCTTCCCTGATTCATCTCCCAGAGCTTATCTCTGCCTGGCCATCTCACCTTTTCTCCCTTACCTCAGCTATAGGCCATAATATATTTTTTAAACCAATCAGAAGGTAAGGAAACTGTATGTTTACAAAATACAGAGGCAGGTGATGATCCACAAAAATGATAGCAAGTCCGTCCATCACTCATTGCTTAGCTGGTATAGAAATTGACATTTGAATATTACAAAGACAACCTTTACACAGGGCACAAAAAGATTACCACAAAAGGTTGCAGGGGTAGAGGGCAGGTACATGGGGACAGGGAGATGAAGGGGATTGGGGTGCATTGTGTGAAATTCACAAAGAGAAAATAAAAAGTCAAAAGAATTTAAGATACACACTATAGGAACTCAGGGCAAACCAGACAGAACCATAGCTATGTATTCTCAGGGTGAAGATTTCAGAAGACGAAGACAAAGAACACATATGACAACATCAGGTAAAGACATTTCAAGCAAAAGATTCTAGAGCATTTAATAGCGGTCTCTCACTGAGACCAATGCAGCATAAAATGGCAGGTATTGACATGTAAACAATAAAGGACAAAGATAACAAATATCCTTAAATCTGAAGCCAATAGTAAGTTTCCCAAGGCATACTCCATGAAAATGGGAGATTAGATCACTTTTATTTCTGTTTTGCTTAGTTTCATACACATACTATCCTACAGAATACATAAAAAATATACAAAGTAATGAGCAGATTTAATGAAGTCAAAAGTTACAAGCATGAACAGTACATAAAAAAAATTGAGTTAAGAAGTTAAGTCTATGATTTTTGACAAAGGAGCCAAAACCATCCAATGGAAAAAAGATAGCATTTTCAGCAAATGGTGCTGGTTCAACTGGAGGGCAACATGTAGAAGAATGCAGATCGATCCATGCTTATCACCCTGTACAAAGCTTAGGTCGAAGTGGATCAAGGACCTCCACATCAAACCAGACACACTCAAACTAATAGAAGAAAAACTAGGGAAGCATCTGGAACACATGGGCACTGGAAAAAATTTCCTGAACAAAACACCAATGGCTTATGCTCTAAGATCAAGAATTGACAAATGGGATCTCATAAAACTGCAAAGCTTCTGTAAGGCAAAGGACACTGTGGTTAGGACAAAACGGCAACCAACAGATTGGGAAAAGATCTTTACCAACCCTACAACAGATAGAGGCCTTATATCCAAAATATACAAAGAACTCAAGAAGTTAGACCGCAGGGAAACAAATAACCCTATTAAAAAATGGGGTTCAGAGCTAAACAAAGAATTCACAGCTGAGGACTGCCGAAGGGCTGAGAAACACCTAAAGAAATGTTCAACATCTTTAGTCATAAGGGAAATGCAAATCAAAACAACCCTGAGATTTCACCTCACACCAGTGCGATTGGCTAAGATCAAAAACTCAGGTGACAGCAGATGCTGGCGAGGTTGTGGAGAAAGAGGAACACTCCTCCATTGTTGGTGGGATTGCAGACTGGTAAAACCATTCTGGAAATCAGTCTGGAGGTTCCTCAGAAAATTGGACATTGAACTGCCTGAGGATCCAGCTATACCTCTCTTGGGCATATACCCAAAAGATGCCTCAACATATAAAAGAGACACGTGCTCCACTATGTTCATCGCAGCCTTATTTATAATAGCCAGAAAATGGAAAGAACCCAGATGCCCTTCAACAGAGGAATGGATACAGAAAATGTGGTACATCTACACAATGGAATACTACTCAGCTATCAAAAACAACGAGTTTATGAAATTTGTAGGCAAATGGTTGGAACTGGAAAATATCATCCTGAGTGAACTAACCCAATCACAGAAAGACATACATGGTATGCACTCATTGATAAGTGGCTATTAGCCCAAATGCTTGAATTACCCTAGATCCCTAGAACAAACGAAACTCAAGACGGATGATCAAAATGTGAATGCTTCACTCCTTCTTTAAATGAGGAAAAAGAATACCCTTGGCAGGGAAGGGAGAGGCAAAGATTAAAACAGAGACTGAAGGAATACCCATTCAGAGCCTGTCCCACATTTGGCCCATACATATACAGCCACCCAATTGGACTAGATGGATGAAGCAAAGAAGTGCAGACCGACAGGAGCCGGATGTAGATCGCTCCTGAGAGACACAGCCAGAATACAGCAAATACAGAGGCGAATGCCAGCAGCAAACCACTGAACTGAGAATAGGTCCCCTATTGAAGGAATCAGAGAAAGAACTGGAAGAGCTTGA